>NC_059446.1:14588432-14850932 GCF_905237065.1 Salmo salar | reverse complement strand
TGTTCATTTCCTCTATAGATCAGTGTCATGTTCATTTCCTCTATAGATCAGTGTCATGTTCATTTCCTCTATAGATCAGTGTCATGTTCATTTCCTCTATAGATCAGTGTAATGTTCATTTCCTTTATAGATCAGTGTCATGTTCATTTCCTCTATAGATCAGTGTAATGTTCATTTCCTCTATAGATCAGTGTAATGTTCATTTCCTCTATAGATCAGTGTCATGTTCATTTCCTCTATAGATCAGTGTAATGTTCATTTCCTCTATAGATCAGTGTAATGTTCATTTCCTCTATAGATCAGTGTCATGTTGATTTCCTCTATAGATCAGTGTCATGTTCATTTCCTCTATAGATCAGTGTAATGTTCAATTCCTCTATAGATCAGTGTAATGTTCATTTCCTCTATAGATCAGTGTAATGCTCAATTCCTCTATAGATCAGTGTAATGTTCATTTCCTCTATAGATCAGTGTCATGTTCATTTCCTCTATAGATCAGTGTAATGTTCATTTCCTCTATAGATCAGTGTCATGTTCATTTCCTCTATAGATCAGTGTAATGTTCATTTCCTCTATAGATCAGTGTAATGTTCATTTCCTCTATAGATCAGTGTAATGTTCATTTCGTTTATAGATCAGTGTCATGTTCATTTCCTCTATAGATCAGTGTCATGTTCATTTCCTCTATAGATCAGTGTAATGTTCATTTCCTCTATAGATCAGTGTAATGTTCATTTCCTTTATAGATCAGTGTAATGTTCATTTCCTCTATAGATCAGTGTAATGTTCATTTCCTCTATAGATCAGTGTCATGTTCATTTCCTTTATAGATCAGTGTCATGTTCATTTCCTCTATAGATCAGTGTCATGTTCATTTCCTCTATAGATCAGTGTAATGTTCATTTCCTCTATAGATCAGTGTAATGTTCAATTCCTCTATAGATCAGTGTAATGTTCATTTCCTCTATAGATCAGTGTAATGTTCATTTCCTCTATAGATCAGTGTAATGTTCATTTCCTCTATAGATCAGTGTCATGTTCATTTCCTCTATAGATCAGTGTAATGTTCATTTCCTCTATAGATCAGTGTCATGTTCATTTCCTCTATAGATCAGTGTCATGTTCATTTCCTCTATAGATCAGTGTCATGTTCATTTCCTTTATAGATCAGTGTCATGTTCATTTCCTCTATAGATCAGTGTAATGTTCATTTCCTCTATAGATCAGTGTAATGCTCATTTCCTCTATAGATCAGTGTCATGTTCATTTCCTCTATAGATCAGTGTCATGCTCATTTCCTCTATAGATCAGTGTAACGTTAATTTCTTGTACAGATCAGCATATAGAGCTAAATCATATTTTCAAAGCTTCCTCTGTCTGTCTCAGGTGCAACTGGGAATAACTGGGAACATTGAAGACTCATGTTAAAAGGAACCACCAGCTTTCATATGTTCTCATGTTCTGAGCAAGGAACTTAAACGTTAGCTTTCTTACATGGCACATATTGCACTTTTACTTTCTTCTCCAACACTGTGTTTTTGCATTATTTAAACCAAATTGAACATGTTTTATTATTTATTTTAGACTACATTTCTTTTATTTATGTATTATATTAAGTTAAAATAAAAGTGTTTATTGTTCATTCAGTATTGTTGTAATTGTCATTATTACAAATATATGTATAAAAATCGGCCGATTAACCGGTATCAGCTTTTTTTGGTCCTCCAATAATCGGTATCGGCGTTGAAAAATCATAATCGGTCGACCTCTAATCTGGACAGACGGACGGACGGACGCACACACATACACACAGGGCAGCGGATGAAGCCAGATGTGTTGTAGAAGCTGTTAATAACCCAGAGAGAGACTGATGGAGAGGAGAGGTGAGAGGAGGTGAGGAGAGGAGAGGATAGTATTGGTCCCCAGGGGGAGTGTGTATGAGTGCTCACCTCCAGTACCTGTCCACTGATGGAGAGGAGAGGTGAGAGGAGGTGAGGAGAGGAGAGGATGGTATTGGTCCCCAGGGGGAGTGTGTATGAGTGCTCACCTCCAGTACCCGTCCACTGATGGAGAGGTGAGAGGAGGTGAGGAGAGGAGAGGATGGTATTGGTCCCCAGGGGGAGTGTGTATGAGTGCTCACCTCCAGTACCCGTCCACTGATGGAGAGGTGAGAGGAGGTGAGGAGAGGAGAGGATGGTATTGGTCCCCAGGGGGAGTGTGTATGAGTGCTCACCTCTAGTACCCGTCCACTGATGTATCTGCTGCACGTCTCACACTTAACCCCAAACTGAGCGTGGTAGTCAGACTCACAGTATGGCACGTTGTCCCTGAAAACACAAAGGGTTAAACACACAATCAAAGGTGTGTGTGTGTGTGTGTGTGTACATGTGTCTGTCTCTGTGTGTGTGTGTTGTGTCTGTTTGTGTGTGTACATGCCCATGTGTCTTTGTGTTTATATACAGTGCAAGTCAAAAGTTTAGAAACTCATTCATTCCAGGGTTTTTCTTTATTTGTAATATTTTCTACATTTCAGAATAATAGTGAAGACATCAAAACTTTGAAATAACACATATGGAATCATGTAGTAACTAAAAAAGTGTTAAACAAATCAAAATATATTTTATATTTGAGATTCTTCAAAGTAGCCACCCTTTGCCTTGATGACAGCTTTGCACACCTCTTGGCATTCTCTCAACCAGCTTCATGAGGAATGCTTTGCCAACAGTCTTGAAGGAGTACCCACATATGCTGAGCACTTGACTGCTTTTCCTTCCCTCTGCAGTCCAATTCAACCCAAACCATCTCTATTGGGTTGAGGTCGGGTGATTATGGAGGCCAGGTGATCTGATACAACACTCCACAACTCTCCTTCTTGCTCAAATAGCACTTACACAGCCTGGAAGTGTGTTTTGGGTCATTGTTCTGTTGGAAAACAAATGATAGCCCCACTAAGCACAAACCAGATGGGATGGCGTATCGCTGCCGAATGCTGTGGTAGCCATGCTGGTTAAGTGACAGTGTCACCAGCAAAGCACCCTCACACCATCACACCTTCTCCTCCATGCTTGACGGTGGGAACCACACATGCAGAGATCATCCGTTCACCTACTCCGCGTCTCACAAAGACACGCTGGTTGGAACCAAAATCTCAGATTTAGGCTCATCAGACAAAAGGACAGATTTCCACTGGTCTAATGTCCATTGCTTGTGTTTTTTCTTGGCTCAAGCAAGTCTCTTCTTCTTATTGGTGTCCTTTAGTAGTGGTTTCTTTGCAGCAATTCAACCATGAAGGCCTGATTCACACAGTCTCCTCTGAACAGTTGATGTTGAGATGTGTCTGTTACTTGAACTCTGTGAAGCATTTATTTGGGCTGCAATCTGAAGTGCAGTTAACTCTAATGAACTTATCCTCTGCAGCAGAGGTAACTCTGGGTCTTCCTATCCTGTGGCGGTCCTCATGAGAGCCAGTTTCATCATGGCACTTTATGGTTTTTGTGACTGCACTTGAAGGAACTTTCAACGTTTTTGAAATGTTCCAGATTGACTGACATTCACGTCTTAAAATAATGGACTGCTGTTTCTCTTTGCTTATTTGAGCTGTTCTTGCCATAATATGGACTTGGTCTTTTACCAAATAGGGCTATCTTCTGTACACCACCCCTACCTTGTCACAACACATCTGATTGGCTCAAATGCATTAAGAAGGAAAGAAATTCCACAAATTAACTTTAAACAAGGCACACCTGTTACTTGAAATGCATTCCAGGTGACTACCTCACGAAGCTGGTTGAGAGAATGCCAAGAGTGTGCAAAGCTGTCATCAAGGCAAAGGGTGGCTACTTTGAAGAATCTCAAATCTAAATATATTTTGATTTGTTTAACACTTTTGGGTTATTACATGATTCCATATGTGTTCTTTCATAGTTTTGATGTCTTCACTATTATTCCACAATGTAGAAAATAGTAAAAATAAAGAAAAACCCTGGAATGAATAGGTGTGTTAAAACTGGTACTGTACGTCTGTGTGTGTGTGTGTGTACTGACTTGCTGATGTATTCCCCGGTGAGGACCATGTTGCAGGTTAGACACTTGAAGCAGCTGACATGCCACTGTTTCTCCAACGCCAGCAGAGACTGTCCCTGTTTTATATCTTCTCCACACCCCGAACAGTCTGGAGAGAGAGGGAGGGGGGAGATGGGGAGAGGGAGGGGGAGAGGATGAGGGAGGGGGGAGAGGGAGAGAAGGGAACAGGGAGAGAGGGAGGCAGAGGGGGACGAGGAAGGTAGGGAGAGAGGTGGAGGGAGAGAGAGGGGGGAGACACGGAGAGAAAGGAGGGAGAGTGGAGGGGGAGGAGGAGGGGTGGGGAAAGAGGTAAAGAAAAGTGGTGAGAACAAGGGGGGTAAGAGAAAAGAAGCGAGAGAGGGACAAACTTGAGGGGCTAATGTGTCTATACCCAACAATGTGTGTCAACTCAGTGTATCAGCCCTATACCTGCAGGCCCCTAAAAGGTTGTGGTCTAGGGGTTGGTTCTAGAGTGTCACCCTAAAGGGGTGTGGTCTAGGGGTTGGTTCTAGAGTGTGTCACCCTAAAGGGGTGTGGTCTAGGGGTTGGTTCTAGAGTGTGTCACCCTAAAGGGGTGTGGTCTAGGGGTTGGTTCTAGAGTGTGTCACCCTAAAGGGGTGTGGTCTCGGGGTTGGTTCTAGAGTGTGTCACCCTAAAGGGGTGTGGTCTAGGGGTTGGTTCTAGAGTGTCACCCTAAAGGGGTGTGGTCTCGGGGTTGGTTCTAGAGTGTCACCCTAAAGGGGTGTGGTCTCGGGGTTGGTTCTAGAGTGTGTCACCCTAAAGGGGTGTGGTCTAGGGGTTGGTTCTAGAGTGTGTCACCCTAAAGGGGTGTGGTCTAGGCGTTGGTTCTAGAGTGTGTCACCCTAAAGGGGTGTGGTCTAGGGGTTGGTTCTAGAGTGTGTCACCCTAAAGGGGTGTGGTCTCGGGGTTGGTTCTAGAGTGTGTCACCCTAAAGGGGTGTGGTCTAGGCGTTGGTTCTAGAGTGTGTCACCCTAAAGGGGTGTGGTCTAGGGGTTGGTTCTAGAGTGTGTCACCCTAAAGGGGTGTGGTCTAGGGGTTGGTTCTAGAGTGTGTCACCCTAAAGGGGTGTGGTCTAGGGGTTGGTTCTAGAGTGTGTCACCCTAAAGGGGTGTGGTCTCGGGGTTGGTTCTAGAGTGTGTCACCCTAAAGGGGTGTGGTCTCGGGGTTGGTTCTAGAGTGTGTCACCCTAAAGGGGTGTGGTCAAGGAATAGGGGTTGATTCTAGATTGTGTCACCCTAAAGGGGTGTGGTCTAGAGGTTAGTTCTAGATTGGTTCCAAGTAGAGTTCCTCACAGATCCACCCGAATAACCTAGACCTGATCCGAGACCTGAGCGGGTCTGAATCCAGAATTCTAATTAATGTCACAGGTCTAGGTCAGATCTGATATGATTGTCACGGGTCTCTGGTAAGTGTAATTTTAACTGACTTGTCCGGAAGGGCCCGCACAGATCCTAATGCGACTGCTGCAGTAGAGTGAGAAAGAACTTGTATAATTTATGCTCCTGCTCTTGCTTTTCACGAGAGTGGAGCGTGGTACGTGTAGCTAGCTAGCTTAACTAGCTTCTCGTTCCGGTTTGATGCAGTCCAAGACAGGTACTACGTAATCATTGTGGATGATAAATAACCTAGCTATGGCAGCTATTATTCTACTATAGCGTGAGTCAGGTTGGTTGGTTGCTGTCTTTCATCTCTCCCTTCCTGCTCCCTGCTCCCCATGTCACTTGCTCACAGTACAGCCCCTCCCCCGCTTGCTAGAATGGCACCTCTCTCCCTCGTCTCATGCTTTATCAGCTCTGGTTAATAAAGTAGCTTAAAAAATGACTTTTCTGCTGCTTCCCTCACTAGGACCGGGTCTGGACCCGACCAGGTCTACACGGAATGGGTCT
Source organism: Salmo salar (assembly GCF_905237065.1). Classification (NCBI taxonomy): domain Eukaryota; kingdom Metazoa; phylum Chordata; class Actinopteri; order Salmoniformes; family Salmonidae; genus Salmo; species Salmo salar. Next base: position 14,844,963 of record NC_059446.1, on the reverse strand, counting down.
AGTTGTCCTCGGGTCCTCTCAGAACGGGTCTCTATATAAAAAAAAAAATATATATGCATATATTGGGTCTGGGAGGGAATACCCCAGGTCCATTTTGGAGCGGGAAAAACATTTTGGACCCGTGAAGACCTCTAGTTCCAAGTCTCGAGGTCATGAGGGTGGGACTTACGGCTGGGTCCGTGGATCTTGATTGGTTCGTTGGAGGTGACGAGTGTGTGAGAACACTGTTGACACACACAGTCCTTCCCACTGAACGTCACTCTGTCTCCGATAGGGAATGGCTTCCTGCATGGGGGAGATACACACTGATTAATACACATTCACAAGCATGCACACACACACAGTACGCCCAAGGAAGGCACCACAATTCGTGCCACATGGTCATTGTCCTTACCACTGAACAACAAACGCTCTCATGCTTTGCTGGGATGAGGACACACACACACACACACACACACACACACACACAAATGGTTTCACCGTGACTGAGGAAATAAACTCTAAAGCCCAGCTTTAGATACATGCAGGAATAACCCCTTACTTTACCCAGACAAAGCTGTGTGTGTGTGAATATCTGATGTGTGAGATCAGGTATGTCTTTGGTTGTGAGGAAGATGTCATTGGATGGCCTACAGAATGTTAGTGTGCTGTCAGGCACGTCTGGAGAACATGGTTTGGGTGGCCTACAGAATGTTAGTGTGCTGTCAGGCAGGTCTGGAGAACATGGTTTGGATGGCCTACAGAATGTTAGTGTGCTGTCAGGCACGTCTGGAGAACATGGTTTGGATGGCCTACAGAATGTTAGTGTGCTGTCAGGCACGTCTGGAGAACATGGTTTGGATGGCCTACAGAATGTTAGTGTGCTGTCAGGCACGTCTGGAGAACATGGTTTGGATGGCCTACAGAATGTTAGTGTGCTGTCAGGCACGTCTGGAGAACATGGTTTGGATGGCCTACAGAATGTTAGTGTGCTGTCAGGCAGGTCTGGAGAACATGGTTTGGATGGCCTACAGAATGTTAGTGTGCTGTCAGGCAGGTCTGGAGAACATGGTTTGGATGGCCTACAGAATGTTAGTGTGCTGTCAGGCAGGTCTGGAGAACATGGTTTGGATGGCCTACAGAATGTTAGTGTGCTGTCAGGCACGTCTGGAGAACATGGTTTGGATGGCCTACAGAATGTTAGTGGCTTGACGTTTTGAGATAGCTGATATTTTTAGTAGTACAATAGAAGAGGGGGAGTAGTTAACTATAGGAGGAAGAGGAGGTGACTAGAGGAGGAGGAGAATAGAGGATTAGACTAGAGGAGGAGGAGGAGGAGGAGGAGGAGGAGACTAGAGTAGTAGTAGACTAGAGGAGTAATAGACTAGAGGAGTAGTATTAGACTAGAGGAGTAGTATTAGACTAGAGGAGTAGTAGACTAGAGGAGTAGTAGACTAGAGGAGTAGTAGACTAGAGGAGTAGTAGTAGACTAGAGGAGTAGTAGTAGACTAGAGGAGTAGTAGACTAGGGGAGTAGTAGACTAGGGGAGTAGTAGACTAGGGGAGTAGTAGACTAGAGGAGTAGTAGACTAGAGGAGTAGTATTAGACTAGAGGAGTAGTATTAGACTAGAGGAGTAGTATTAGACTAGAGGAGTAGTATTAGACTAGAGGAGTAGTATTAGACTAGAGGAGTAGTATTAGACTAGAGGAGTAGTAGACTAGAGGAGTAGTAGACTAGAGGAGTAGTAGCAGACTAGGGGAGTAGTAGCAGACTAGAGGAGTAGTAGACTAGAGGAGTAGTAGACTAGAGGAGTAGTAGACTAGAGGAGTAGTAGTAGACTAGAGGAGTAGTAGTAGACTAGAGGAGTAGTAGTAGACTAGAGGAGTAGTAGACTAGGGGAGTAATAGACTAGAGGAGTAGTAGACTAGAGGAGTAGTAGTAGACTAGAGGAGTAGTAGACTAGAGGAGTAGTAGTAGACTAGAGGAGTAGTAGTAGACTAGAGGAGTAGTAGACTAGAGGAGTAGTAGACTAGGGGAGTAGTAGACTAGAGGAGTAGTAGACTAGAGGAGTAGTAGACTAGAGGAGTAGTAGACTAGAGGAGTAGTAGACTAGAGGAGTAGTAGTAGACTAGAGGAGTAGTAGACTAGAGGAGTAGTAGACTAGAGGAGTAGTAGACTAGAGGAGTAGTAGACTAGAGGAGTAGTAGTAGACTAGAGGAGTAGTAGTAGACTAGAGGAGTAGTAGACTAGAGGAGTAGTAGACTAGAGGAGTAGTAGACTAGAGGAGTAGTAGTAGACTAGAGGAGTAGTAGTAGACTAGAGGAGTAGTAGACTAGAGGAGTAGTAGACTAGAGTAGTAGTAGACTAGAGGAGTAGTAGACTAGAGGAGTAGTAGACTAGAGGAGTAGTAGTAGACTAGAGGAGTAATAGACTAGGGGAGTAGTAGACTAGAGGAGTAGTAGACTAGAGGAGTAGTAGACTAGAGGAGTAGTAGTAGACTAGAGGAGTAGTAGACTAGAGGAGTAGTAGACTAGAGGAGTAGTAGACTAGAGGAGTAGTAGACTAGAGGAGTAGTAGACTAGAGGAGTAGTAGACTAGAGGAGTAGTAGACTAGGGGAGTAGTAGACTAGAGGAGTAGTAGACTAGAGGAGTAGTAGACTAGAGGAGTAGTAGACTAGAGGAGTAGTAGACTAGAGGAGTAGTAGACTAGAGGAGATAGTAGACTAGAGGAGTAGTAGACTAGAGGAGTAGTAGACTAGAGGAGTAGTAGACTAGAGGAGTAGTAGACTAGAGGAGTAGTAGACTAGAGGAGTAGTAGACTAGAGGAGTAGTAGACTAGAGGAGGAGTAGTAGACTAGAGGAGTAGTAGTAGACTAGAGGAGTAGTAGACTAGAGGAGTAGTAGACTAGAGGAGTAGTAGACTAGAGGAGTAGTAGACTAGAGGAGTAGTAGACTAGAGGAGTAGTAGAGTAGAGGAGTAGTAGACTAGAGGAGTAGACTAGAGGAGTAGTAGACTAGAGGAGTAGTAGCCTAGAGGAGTAGTAGACTAGAGGAGTAGTAGACTAGGGGAGTAGTAGACTAGGGGAGTAGTAGACTAGAGGAGAAGTAGTAGACTAGAGGAGTAGTAGACTAGAGGAGTAGTAGTAGACTAGAGGAGTAGTAGACTAGAGGAGTAGTAGACTAGAGGAGTAGTAGTAGACTAGAGGAGTAGTAGACTAGAGGAGTAGTAGACTAGAGGAGTAGTAGACTAGAGGAGTAGTAGACTAGAGGAGTAGTAGACTAGAGGAGTAGTAGACTAGAGGAGTAGTAGACTAGAGGAGTAGTAGTAGACTAGAGTAGTAGTAGACTAGAGGAGTAGTAGACTAGAGGAGTAGTAGACTAGAGGAGTAGTAGACTAGAGGAGTAGTAGACTAGAGGAGTAGTAGACTAGAGGAGTAGTAGACTAGAGGAGTAGTAGACTAGAGGAGTAGTAGTAGACTAGAGGAGTAGTAGACTAGAGGAGTAGTAGACTAGAGGAGTAGTAGACTAGAGGAGTAGTAGTAGACTAGAGGAGTAGTAGACTAGAGGAGTAGTAGCAGACTAGAGGAGTAGTAGACTAGAGGAGTAGTAGACTAGAGGAGTAGTAGTAGACTAGAGGAGTAGTAGTAGACTAGAGGAGTAGTAGACTAGAGGAGTAGTAGACTAGAGGAGTAGTAGTAGACTAGAGGAGTAGTAGACTAGAGGAGTAGTAGACTAGAGGAGTAGTAGACTAGAGGAGTAGTAGACTAGAGGAGTAGTAGACTAGAGGAGTAGTAGACTAGAGGAGTAGTAGTAGACTAGAGGAGTAGTAGACTAGAGGAGTAGTAGACTAGAGGAGTAGTAGTAGACTAGAGGAGTAGTAGACTAGAGGAGTAGTAGACTAGAGGAGTAGTAGACTAGAGGAGTAGTAGACTAGAGGAGTAGTAGACTAGAGGAGTAGTAGTAGACTAGAGGAGTAGTAGCAGACTAGAGGAGTAGTAGCAGACTAGAGGAGTAGTAGACTAGAGGAGTAGTAGACTAAAGGAGTAGTAGACTAGAGGAGTAGTAGTAGACTAGAGGAGTAGTAGTAGACTAGAGGAGTAGTAGACTAGAGGAGTAGTAGACTAGAGGAGTAGTAGACTAGAGGAGTAGTAGTAGACTAGAGGAGTAGTAGACTAGAGGAGTAGTAGACTAGAGGAGTAGTAGACTAGAGGAGTAGTAGACTAGAGGAGTAGTAGACTAGAGGAGTAGTAGACTAGAGGAGTAGTAGACTAGAGGAGTAGTAGTAGACTAGAGGAGTAGTAGACTAGAGGAGTAGTAGACTAGAGGGAGTAGTAGACTAGAGGAGTAGTAGACTAGAGGAGTAGTAGACTAGAGGAGTAGTAGACTAGGGGAGTAGTAGTAGTAGACTAGAGGAGTAGTAGACTAGAGGAGTAGTAGACTAGGGGAGTAGTAGTAGACTAGAGGAGTAGTAGACTAGAGGAGTAGTAGTAGACTAGAGGAGTAGTAGACTAGAGGAGTAGTAGACTAGAGGAGTAGTAGACTAGAGGAGTAGTAGACTAGAGGAGTAGTAGACTAGAGGAGTAGTAGACTAGAGGAGTAGTAGAGTAGAGGAGTAATAGACTAGAGGAGTAGTAGACTAGAGGAGTAGTAGACTAGAGGAGTAGTAGACTAGAGGAGTAGTAGACTAGAGGAGTAGTAGTAGACTAGAGGAGAAGTAGTAGACTAGAGGAGTAGTAGTAGACTAGAGGAGTAGTAGTTGACTAGAGGAGTAGTAGTAGACTAGAGGAGTAGTAGACTAGAGGAGTAGTAGACTAGAGGAGGGTAGTAGACTAGAGGAGTAGTAGTAGACTAGAGGAGAGTAGTAGACTAGAGGAGTAGTAGACTAGGGAGTAGTAGTAGACTAGGGGAGTAGTAGACTAGAGGAGTAGTAGTAGACTAGAGGAGTAGTAGACTAGAGGAGTAGTAGCGACTAGAGGAGTAGTAGACTAGAGGAGTAGTAGACTAGAGGAGTAGTAGACTAGAGGAGTAGTAGTAGACTAGAGGAGTAGTAGACTAGAGGAGTAGTAGACTAGAGGAGTAGTAGACTAGAGGAGTAGTAGACTAGAGGAGTAGTAGACTAGAGGAGTAGTAGTAGACTAGAGGAGTAGTAGACTAGAGGAGTAGTAGAACTAGAGGAGTAGTAGACTAGAGGAGTAGTAGCAGACTAGGGGAGTAGTAGCAGACTAGAGGAGTAGTAGACTAGAGGAGTAGTAGACTAGAGGAGTAGTAGTAGACTAGAGGAGTAGTAGACTAGAGGAGTAGTAGACTAGAGGAGTAGTAGTAGACTAGAGGAGTAGTAGTAGACTAGAGGAGGTAGTAGACTAGAGGAGTAGTAGTAGACTAGAGGAGTAGTAGACTAGAGGAGTAGTAGACTAGAGGAGTAGTAGACTAGAGGAGTAGTAGACTAGAGGAGTAGTAGACTAGAGGAGTAGTAGACTAGAGGAGTAGTAGACTAGAGGAGTAGTAGACTAGAGGAGGTAGTAGACTAGAGGAGAGTAGTAGCACTAGAGGAGGTAGTAGACTAGAGGAGTAGTAGACTAGGGGAGTAGTAGACTAGAGGAGTAGTAGACTAGAGGAGTAGTAGACTAGAGGAGTAGTAGCAGACTAGAGGAGTAGTAGCAGACTAGAGGAGTAGTAGCAGACTAGAGGAGTAGTAGCAGACTAGAGGAGTAGTAGACTAGAGGAGTAGTAGTAGACTAGAGGAGTAGTAGTAGACTAGAGGAGTAGTAGACTAGAGGAGTAGTAGACTAGAGGAGTAGTAGACTAGAGGAGTAGTAGACTAGAGGAGTAGTAGTAGACTAGAGGAGTAGTAGACTAGAGGAGTAGTAGACTAGAGGAGTAGTAGACTAGAGGAGTAGTAGTAGACTAGAGGAGTAGTAGTAGACTAGAGGAGTAGTAGACTAGAGGAGTAGTAGTAGACTAGAGGAGTAGTAGTAGACTAGAGGAGTAGTAGACTAGAGGAGTAGTAGACTAGAGGAGTAGTAGACTAGAGGAGTAGTAGACTAGAAGAGTAGTAGACTAGAGGAGTAGTAGACTAGAGGAGTAGTAGACTAGAGGAGTAGTAGACTAGAGGAGTAGTAGACTAGAGGAGTAGTAGTAGACTAGAGGAGTAGTAGACTAGAGGAGTAGTAGTAGACTAGAGGAGTAGTAGACTAGAGGAGTAGTAGACTAGAGGAGTAGTAGACTAGAGGAGTAGTAGACTAGAGGAGTAGTAGTAGACTAGAGGAGTAGTAGTAGACTAGAGGAGTAGTAGTAGACTAGAGGAGTAGTAGACTAGAGGAGTAGTAGACTAGAGGAGTAGTAGACTAGAGGAGTAGTAGACTAGAGGAGTAGTAGTAGACTAGAGGAGTAGTAGACTAGAGGAGTAGTAGACTAGAGGAGTAGTAGACTAGAGGAGTAGTAGACTAGAGGAGTAGTAGACTAGAGGAGTAGTAGACTAGAGGAGTAGTAGACTAGAGGAGTAGTAGACTAGAGGAGTAGTAGACTAGAGGAGTAGTAGACTAGAGGAGTAGTAGACTAGAGGAGTAGTAGACTAGAGGAGTAGTAGACTAGAGGAGTAGTAGACTAGAGGAGTAGTAGTAGACTAGAGGAGTAGTAGTAGACTAGAGGAGTAGTAGACTAGAGGAGTAGTAGACTAGAGGAGTAGTAGACTAGAGGAGTAGTAGACTAGAGGAGTAGTAGACTAGAGGAGTAGTAGACTAGAGGAGTAGTAGACTAGAGGAGTAGTAGACTAGAGGAGTAGTAGACTAGAGGAGTAGTAGACTAGAGGAGTAGTAGTAGACTAGAGGAGTAGTAGACTAGAGGAGTAGTAGACTAGAGGAGTAGTAGTAGACTAGAGGAGTAGTAGACTAGAGGAGTAGTAGACTAGAGGAGTAGTAGAGTAGAGGAGTAGTAGACTAGAGGAGTAGTAGACTAGAGGAGTAGTAGACTAGAGGAGTAGTAGAAGACTAGAGTAGTAGTAGCCGTGGGGAGTAGTAGACTAGAGGAGTAGTAGACTAGAGTAGTAGTAGACTAGAGGAGTAGTAGACTAGAGGAGTAGTAGACTAGAGGAGTAGTAGACTAGAGGAGTAGTAGACTAGAGGAGTAGTAGACTAGAGGAGTAGTAGACTAGAGAGAAGTAGTAGACTAGAGGAGTAGTAGACTAGAGGAGTAGTAGACTAGAGGAGTAGTAGACTAGAGGAGTAGTAGACTAGAGGAGTAGTAGTAGAGTAGAGGAGTAGTAGACTAGAGGAGTAGTAGACTAGAGGAGTAGTAGACTAGAGGAGTAGTAGACTAGAGTATTAGTAGACTAGAGGAGTAGTAGTAGACTAGAGGAGTAGTAGACTAGAGAGTAGTAGACTAGAGGAGTAGTAGACTAGAGTAGTAGACTAGAGGAGTAGTAGTAGACTAGAGGAGTAGTAGTAGACTAGAGGAGTAGTAGACTAGAGGAGTAGTAGACTAGAGGAGTAGTAGCTAGACTAGAGGAGTAGTAGTAGACTAGAGGAGTAGTAGACTAGAGGAGTAGTAAGACTAGAGGAGTAGTAGACTAGAGAGGAGTAGTAGACTAGAGGAGTAGTAGTAGACTAGAGGAGTAGTAGACTAGAGGAGTAGTAGACTAGAGGAGTAGTAGTAGACTAGAGGAGTAGTAGAGACTAGAGGAGTAGTAGTAGACTAGAGGAGTAGTAGACTAGGGGAGTAGTAGACTAGAGGAGTAGTAGACTAGAGGAGTAGTAGACTAGAGGAGTAGTAGACTAGAGGAGTAGTAGACTAGAGGAGTAGTAGACTAGAGGAGTAGTAGCAGACTAGAGGAGTAGTAGACTAGAGGAGTAGTAGACTAGAGGAGTAGTAGACTAGAGGAGTAGTAGTAGACTAGAGGAGTAGTAGACTAGAGGAGTAGTAGTAGACTAGAGGAGTAGTAGACTAGAGGAGTAGTAGACTAGAGGAGTAGTAGACTAGAGGAGTAGTAGACTAGAGGAGTAGTAGACTAGAGGAGTAGTAGACTAGAGGAGTAGTAGACTAGAGGAGTAGTAGACTAGAGGAGTAGTAGTAGACTAGAGGAGTAGTAGTAGACTAGAGGAGTAGTAGACTAGAGGAGTAGTAGACTAGAGGAGTAGTAGACTAGAGGAGTAGTAGTAGACTAGAGGAGTAGTAGTAGACTAGAGGAGTAGTAGACTAGAGGAGTAGTAGACTAGAGGAGTAGTAGACTAGAGGAGTAGTAGACTAGAGGAGTAGTAGACTAGAGGAGTAGTAGACTAGAGGAGTAGTAGACTAGAGGAGTAGTAGTAGACTAGAGGAGTAGTAGACTAGAGGAGTAGTAGTAGACTAGAGGAGTAGTAGACTAGAGGAGTAGTAGACTAGAGGAGTAGAAGACTAGAGGAGTAGTAGAGACTAGAGGAGTAGTAGACTAGAGGGAGTAGTAGACTAGAGGAGTAGTAGACTAGAGGAGTAGTAGACTAGAGGAGTAGTAGTAGACTAGAGGAGTAGTAGACTAGAGGAGTAGTAGACTAGAGGAGTAGTAGACTAGAGGAGTAGTAGACTAGAGGAGTAGTAGACTAGAGGAGTAGTAGACTAGAGGAGTAGTAGACTAGAGGAGTAGTAGACTAGAGGAGTAGTAGACTAGAGGAGTAGTAGACTAGAGGAGTAGTAGACTAGAGGAGAGTAGTAGACTAGAGGAGTAGTAGAGACTAGAGGAGTAGTAGACTAGAGGAGTAGTAGACTAGAGGAGTAGTAGACTAGAGGAGTAGTAGACTAGAGGAGTAGTAGACTAGAGGAGTAGTAGACTAGAGGAGTAGTAGACTAGAGGAGTAGTAGTAGACTAGAGGAGTAGTAGACTAGAGGAGTAGTAGACTAGAGGAGTAGTAGACTAGAGGAGTAGTAGACTAGAGGAGTAGTAGACTAGAGGAGTAGTAGACTAGAGGAGTAGTAGACTAGAGGAGTAGTAGACTAGAGGAGTAGTAGTAGACTAGAGGAGTAGTAGACTAGAGGAGTAGTAGACTAGAGGAGAAGTAGACTAGAGGAGTAGTAGTAGACTAGAGGAGTAGTAGACTAGAGGAGTAGTAGACTAGAGGAGTAGTAGACTAGAGGAGTAGTAGACTAGAGGAGTAGTAGTAGACTAGAGGAGTAGTAGACTAGAGGAGTAGTAGACTAGAGGAGTAGTAGAGACTAGAGGAGTAGTAGACTAGAGGAGTAGTAGACTAGAGGAGTAGTAGACTAGAGGAGTAGTAGACTAGAGGAGTAGTAGACTAGAGGAGTAGTAGCACTAGAGGAGTAGTAGACTAGAGGAGTAGTAGTAGACTAGAGGAGTAGTAGACTAGAGGAGTAGTAGACTAGAGGAGTAGTAGACTAGAGGAGTAGTAGTAGACTAGAGGGAGTAGTAGACTAGAGGAGTAGTAGACTGTAGACTAGAGGAGTAGTAGACTAGAGGAGGAGTAGTAGACTAGAGGAGTAGTAGACTAGAGGAGTAGTAGACTAGAGGAGTAGGTAGACTAGAGGAGTAGTAGACTAGAGGGTAGTAGTAGACTAGAGGAGTAGTAGACTAGAGGAGTAGTAGACTAGAGGAGTAGTAGACTAGAGGAGTAGTAGACTAGAGGAGTAGTAGTAGACTAGAGGAGTAGTAGTAGACTAGAGGAGTAGTAGAGACTAGAGGAGTAGTAGACTAGAGGAGTAGTAGTAGACTAGAGGAGTAGTAGTAGACTAGAGGAGTAGTAGTAGACTAGAGGAGTAGTAGACTAGAGGAGTAGTAGACTAGAGGAGTAGTAGACTAGAGGAGTAGTAGACTAGAGGAGTAGTAGACTAGAGGAGTAGTAGACTAGAGGAGTAGTAGTAGACTAGAGGAGTAGTAGACTAGAGGAGTAGTAGACTAGAGGAGTAGTAGACTAGAGGAGTAGTAGACTAGAGGAGTAGTAGTAGACTAGAGGAGTAGTAGTAGACTAGAGGAGTAGTAGACTAGAGGAGTAGTAGACTAGAGGAGTAGTAGACTAGAGGAGTAGTAGACTAGAGGAGTAGTAGACTAGAGGAGTAGTAGACTAGAGGAGTAGTAGACTAGAGGAGTAGTAGACTAGGGGAGTAGTAGACTAGAGGAGTAGTAGACTAGAGGAGTAGTAGACTAGAGGAGTAGTAGACTAGAGGAGTAGTAGACTAGAGGAGTAGTAGACTAGAGGAGTAGTAGACTAGAGGAGTAGTAGACTAGAGGAGTAGTAGACTAGAGGAGTAGTAGACTAGAGGAGTAGTAGTACTAGAGGAGTAGTAGACTAGAGGAGTAGTAGACTAGAGGAGTAGTAGACTAGAGGAGTAGTAGACTAGAGGAGTAGTAGACTAGAGGAGTAGTAGACTAGAGGAGTAGTAGACTAGAGGAGTAGTAGACTAGAGGAGTAGTAGACTAGAGGAGTAGTAGACTAGAGGGAGTAGTAGACTAGAGGAGTAGTAGACTAGAGGAGTAGTAGTAGACTAGAGGAGTAGTAGACTAGAGGAGTAGTAGACTAGAGGAGTAGTAGACTAGAGGAGTAGTAGACTAGAGGAGTAGTAGACTAGAGGAGTAGTAGACTAGAGGAGTAGTAGACTAGAGGAGTAGTAGTAGACTAGAGGAGTAGTAGACTAGAGGAGTAGTAGACTAGAGGAGTAGTAGACTAGAGGAGTAGTAGACTAGAGGAGTAGTAGACTAGAGGAGTAGTAGACTAGAGGAGTAGTAGACTAGAGGAGTAGTAGTAGACTAGAGGAGTAGTAGTAGACTAGAGGAGTAGTAGACTAGAGGAGTAGTAGACTAGAGGAGTAGTAGACTAGAGGAGTAGTAGACTAGAGGAGGTAGTAGACTAGAGTAGTAGTAGACTAGAGGAGTAGTAGACTAGAGAGAGTAGTAGACTAGAGGAGTAGTAGACTAGAGGAGTAGTAGTAGACTAGAGGAGTAGTAGACTAGAGGAGTAGTAGACTAGAGGAGTAGTAGACTAGAGGAGTAGTAGACTAGAGGAGTAGTAGCAGACTAGAGGAGTAGTAGACTAGAGGAGTAGTAGACTAGAGGAGTAGTAGACTAGAGGAGTAGTAGACTAGAGGAGTAGTAGACTAGAGGAGTAGTAGACTAGAGGAGTAGTAGACTAGAGGAGTAGTAGACTAGAGGAGTAGTAGACTAGAGGAGTAGTAGACTAGAGGAGATAGTAGACTAGAGGAGTAGTAGTAGACTAGAGGAGTAGTAGACTAGAGGAGTAGTAGACTAGAGGAGTAGTAGACTAGAGGAGTAGTAGACTAGTGGAGTAGTAGACTAGAGGAGTAGTAGACTAGAGGAGTAGTAGACTAGAGGAGTAGTAGACTAGAGGAGTAGTAGTAGACTAGAGGAGTAGTAGACTAGAGGAGTAGTAGACTAGAGGAGTAGTAGACTAGAGGAGTAGTAGTAGACTAGAGGAGTAGTAGACTAGAGGAGTAGTAGACTAGAGGAGTAGTAGACTAGAGGAGTAGTAGTAGACTAGAGGAGTAGTAGACTAGAGGAGTAGTAGACTAGAGGAGTAGTAGTAGACTAGAGGAGTAGTAGACTAGAGGAGTAGTAGACTAGAGGAGTAGTAGACTAGAGGAGTAGTAGACTAGAGGAGTAGTAGACTAGAGGAGTATAGTAGACTAGAGGAGTAGTAGACTAGAGGAGTAGTAGACTAGAGGAGTAGTAGACTAGAGGAGTAGTAGACTAGAGGAGTAGTAGACTAGAGGAGTAGTAGAGTAGAAGAGTAGTAGACTAGAGGAGTAGTAGACTAGAGGAGTAGTAGACTAGAGGAGTAGTAGACTAGAGGAGTAGTAGACTAGAGGAGTAGTAGACTAGAGGAGTAGTAGACTAGAGGAGCAGTAGTAGACTAGAGGAGTAGTAGACTAGAGGAGTAGTAGACTAGATGAGTAGTAGAGTAGAGGAGTAGTAGTAGACTAGAGGAGTAGTAGACTAGAGGAGTAGTAGACTAGAGGAGTAGTAGACTAGAGGAGTAGTAGACTAGGGGAGTAGTAGACTAGAGGAGTAGTAGACTAGAGGAGTAGTAGACTAGAGGAGTAGTAGACTAGGGGAGTAGTAGACTAGAGGAGTAGTAGACTAGAGGAGTAGTAGTAGACTAGAGGAGTAGTAGACTAGAGGAGTAGTAGTAGACTAGAGGAGTAGTAGACTAGAGGGGAGGAGTAGTAGACTAGAGGAGTAGTAGACTAGAGGAGCAGTAGACTAGAGGAGTAGTAGACTAGGGGAGTAGTAGACTAGGGGAGTAGTAGACTAGAGGAATAGTAGCAGACTAGAGGAGTAGTAGTAGACTAGGGGAGTAGTAGTAGTAGACTAGAGGAGTAGTAGACTAGAGGAGTAGTAGACTAGAGGAGTAGTAGACTAGAGGAGTAGTAGTAGACTAGAGGAGTAGTAGAGACTAGAGGAGTAGTAGTAGACTAGAGGAGTAGTAGACTAGAGGAGTAGTAGACTAGAGGAGTAGTAGACTAGAGGAGTAGTAGACTAGAGGAGTAGTAGCAGACTAGAGGAGTAGTAGACTAGAGGAGTAGTAGACTAGAGGAGTAGTAGTAGACTAGAGGAGTAGTAGACTAGAGGAGTAGTAGTAGACTAGAGGAGTAGTAGTAGACTAGAGGAGTAGTAGACTAGAGGAGTAGTAGACTAGAGGAGTAGTAGACTAGAGGAGTAGTAGACTAGGGGAGTAGTAGACTAGAGGAGTAGCAGACTAGAGTAGTAGCAGACTAGAGGAGTAGTAGTAGACAAGAGGAGTAGTAGACTAGGGGAGAAGTAGACTAGGGGAGTAGTAGACTAGAGAAGTAGTAGACTAGAGGAGTAGTAGTAGACTAGAGGAGTAGTATTAGACTAGAGGAGGAGTAGTAGACTAGGGGAGTAGTAGACTAGAGGAGAAGTAGTAGACTAGAGGAGTAGTAGACTAGAGGGAGTAGTAGACTAGAGGAGTAGTAGACTAGAGGAGTAGTAGACTAGAGGAGTAGTAGACTAGAGGAGTAGAGACGGGAGTAGTAGACTAGAGGAGTAGTAGACTAGAGGAGTAGTAGTAGACTAGAGGAGTAGTAGTAGACTAGAGGAGTAGTAGACTAGAGGAGTAGTAGACTAGAGGAGTAGTAGACTAGAGGAGTAGTAGACTAGAGGAGTAGTAGACTAGAGGAGTAGTAGACTAGAGGAGTAGTAGACTAGAGGAGTAGTAGACTAGAGGAGTAGTAGACTAGAGGAGTAGTAGACTAGAGGAGTAGTAGTAGACTAGAGGAGTAGTAGTAGACTAGAGGAGTAGTAGTAGACTAGAGGAGTAGTAGTAGACTAGAGGAGTAGTAGACTAGAGGAGTAGTAGACTAGAGGAGTAGTAGACTAGAGGAGTAGTAGACTAGAGGAGTAGTAGCAGACTAGAGGAGTAGTAGACTAGAGGAGTAGTAGACTAGAGGAGCAGTAGACTAGAGGAGTAGTAGACTAGAGGAGTAGTAGACTAGAGGAGTAGTAGACTAGAGGAGTAGTAGACTAGAGGAGTAGTAGTAGACTAGAGGAGTAGTAGACTAGAGGAGTAGTAGACTAGAGGAGTAGTAGACTAGAGGAGTAGTAGACTAGAGGAGTAGTAGACTAGAGGAGTAGTAGTAGACTAGAGGAGTAGTAGACTAGGGGAGTAGTAGACTAGAGGAGTAGTAGACTAGAGTAGTAGCAGACTAGAGGAGTAGTATTAGACTAGAGGAGTAGTATTAGACTAGAGGAGGAGTAGTAGACTAGAGGAGTAGTAGTAGTAGACTAGAGTAGTAGTAGACTAGAGGAGTAGTAGACTAGAGGAGTAGTAGACTAGAGGAGTAGTAGACTAGAGGAGTAGTAGACTAGAGGAGTAGTAGACTAGAGGAGTAGTAGTAGACTAGAGGAGTAGTAGTACTAGAGGAGTAGTAGACTAGAGTAGTAGTAGACTAGAGGAGTAGTAGTAGACTAGAGGAGTAGTAGTAGACTAGAGGAGTAGTAGTAGACTAGAGGAAGTAGTAGACTAGAGGAGTAGTAGACTAGAGGAGTAGTAGACTAGAGTAGTAGTAGACTAGAGGAGTAGTAGACTAGAGGAGTAGTAGACTAGAGGAGTAGTAGACTAGAGGAGTAGTAGACTAGAGGAGTAGTAGACTAGAGGAGTAGTAAGGATAGACTAGAGGAGCAGTAGTAGACTAGAGGAGTAGTAGTAGACTAGAGGAGTAGTAGCAGACTAAAGGAGTAGTAGACTAGAGGAGTAGTAGACTAGAGGAGTAGCAGACTAGAGTAGTAGTAGACTAGAGGAGTAGTAGACTAGAGTAGTAGAAGACTAGAGGAGTAGTAGACTAGAGGAGTAGTAGTAGACTAGAGGAGTAGTAGTAGACTAGAGGAGTAGTAGACTAGAGGAGTAGTAGTAGACTAGAGGAGTAGTAGACTAGAGGAGTAGTAGACTAGAGGAGTAGTAGACTAGAGGAGTAGTAGTAGACTAGAGGAGTAGTAGACTAGAGGAGTAGTAGACTAGGGGAGTAGTAGACTAGAGGAGTAGTAGACTAGAGGAGTAGTAGACTAGAGGAGTAGTAGACTAGAGGAGTAGTAGACTAGAGGAGTAGTAGTAGACTAGAGGAGTAGTAGACTAGAGGAGTAGTAGACTAGAGGAGTAGTAGTAGACTAGAGGAGTAGTAGTAGACTAGAGGAGTAGTAGACTAGAGGAGTAGTAGACTAGAGTAGTAGTAGACTAGAGGAGTAGTAGTAGTAGACTAGAGGAGTAGTAGTAGTAGACTAGAGGAGTAGTAGTAGACTAGAGGAGTAGTAGACTAGAGGAGTAGTAGACTAGAGGAGTAGTAGACTAGAGGAGTAGTAGACTAGAGTAGTAGTAGACTAGAGGAGTAGACTGGGAGTAGTAGACTAGAGGAGTAGTAGACTAGAGTAGATAGACTAGAGTAGTAGTAGACTAGAGGAGTAGTAGACTAGAGGAGTAGTAGACTAGAGGAGTAGTAGTAGACTAGAGGAGTAGTAGTAGACTAGAGGAGTAGTAGCAGACTAGAGGAGTAGTAGACTAGAGGAGTAGTAGACTAGAGGAGTAGTAGACTAGAGTAGAGGAGTAGTAGACTAGAGGAGTAGTAGACTAGAGGAGTAGTAGACTAGAGGAGTAGTAGACTAGAGGAGTAGTAGTAGACTAGAGGAGTAGTAGACTAGAGGAGTAGTAGAGTAGAGGAGTAGTAGACTAGAGGAGTAGCAGACTAGAGTAGTAGTAGACAAGAGGAGTAGTAGACTAGCGGAGAAGTAGACTAGCGGAGAAGTAGACTAGGGGAGTAGTAGACTAGAGAAGTAGTAGACTAGAGGAGTAGTAGTAGACTAGAGGAGTAGTAGACTAGAGGAGTAGTAGTAGACTAGAGGAGTAGTAGACTAGAGGAGTAGTAGACTAGGGGAGTAGTAGACTAGAGGAGTAGTAGACTAGAGAGAGTAGTAGACTAGAGGAGTAGTAGACTAGAGGAGTAGTAGACTAGAGGAGTAGTAGACTAGAGGAGTAGTAGACTAGAGGAGCAGTAGACTAGAGGAGCAGTAGCAGTAACTAGAGGAGTAGTAGTAGACTAGAGGAGTAGTAGTAGACTAGAGGAGTAGTAGACTAGAGGAGTAGTAGACTAGAGGAGTAGTAGACTAGAGGAGTAGTAGACTAGAGGAGTAGTAGACTAGAGGAGTAGTAGACTAGAGGAGTAGTAGAGACTAGAGGTGAGTAGCAGACTAGAGGAGTAGTAGACTAGAGGAGTAGTAGCATAGACTAGAGGAGTAGTAGACTAGAGGAGTAGTAGACTAGAGGAGTAGTAGTAGACTAGAGGAGTAGTAGTAGACTAGAGGAGTAGTAGACTAGAGGAGTAGTAGACTAGAGGAGTAGTAGACTAGAGGAGTAGTAGACTAGAGGAGTAGTAGACTAGAGGAGTAGTAGACTAGAGGAGTAGTACACTAGAGGAGTAGTAGACTAAAGGAGTAGTAGACTAGAGGAGTAGTAGACTAGAGGAGTAGTAGACTAAAGGAGTAGCAGACTAGAGGAGTAGTAGTAGACTAGAGGAGTAGTAGACTAGAGGAGTAGTAGACTAGAGGAGTAGTAGACTAGAGGAGTAGTAGACTAGAGGAGTAGTAGACTAGAGGAGTAGTAGACTAGAGGAGTAGTAGACTAGAGGAGTAGTAGACTAGAGGAGTAGTAGACTAGAGGAGTAGTAGACTAGAGGAGTAGTAGACTAGAGGAGTAGTAGACTAGAGGAGTAGTAGACTAGAGGAGTAGTAGACTAGAGGAGTAGTAGACTAGAGGAGTAGTAGTAGACTAGAGGAGTAGTAGACTAGAGTAGTAGTAGACTAGAGGAGTAGTAGACTAGAGGAGTAGTAGACTAGAGGAGTAGTAGTAGACTAGAGGAGTAGTAGACTAGAGGAGTAGTAGTAGACTAGAGGAGTAGTAGACTAGAGGAGTAGTAGAGTAGAGGAGTAGTAGACTAGAGGAGTAGTAGACTAGAGGAGTAGTAGACTAGAGGAGTAGTAGACTAGAGGAGTAGTAGACTAGAGGAGTAGTAGACTAGAGGAGTAGTAGTAGACTAGAGGAGTAGTAGTAGACTAGAGGAGTAGTAGACTAGAGGAGTAGTAGACTAGAGGAGTAGTAGACTAGAGGAGTAGTAGACTAGAGGAGTAGTAGACTAGAGGAGTAGTAGACTAGAGGAGTAGTAGACTAGAGGAGTAGTAGACTAGAGGAGTAGCAGACTAGAGTAGCAGACTAGAGGAGTAGTAGACTAGAGGAGTAGTAGACTAGAGGAGTAGTAGACTAGAGTGAGTAGTAGTAGACTAGAGGAGTAGTAGACTAGAGGAGTAGTAGACTAGAGGAGTAGTAGACTAGAGGAGTAGTAGACTACAGGAGTAGTAGAGTAGAGGAGCAATAGACTAGAGGAGTAGTAGACTAGAGGAGTAGTAGACTAGAGGAGTAGTAGTAGACTAGAGGAGTAGTAGACTAGAGGAGTAGTAGACTAGAGGAGTAGTAGACTAGAGGAGTAGTAGACTAGAGGAGTAGTAGACTAGAGGAGTAGTAGACTAGAGGAGTAGTAGACTAGAGGAGTAGTAGACTAGAGGAGTAGACTAGAGTAGAGCGAGTAGTAGACTAGAGGAGTAGTAGACTAGAGGAGTAGTAGACTAGAGGAGTAGTAGTAGACTAGAGGAGTAGTAGTAGACTAGAGGAGTAGACTAGAGTAGAGTAGAGGAGTAGTAGACTAGAGGAGTAGTAGACTAGAGGAGCAGTAGACTAGAGGAGTAGACAGAGGAGTAGTAGACTAGAGGAGTAGTAGACTAGAGGAGTAGTAGACTAGAGGAGTAGTAGACTAGAGGAGCAGTAGTAGACTAGAGGAGTAGTAGACTAGAGGAGCAGTAGAGACTAGAGGAGTAGTAGCAGACTAGAGTAGTAGACTAGGGGAGTAGTAGACTAGAGGAGTAGTAGTAGACTAGAGGAGTAGTAGACTAGAGGAGTAGTAGTAGACTAGAGGAGTAGTAGTAGACTAGAGGAGTAGTAGACTAGAGGAGTAGTAGACTAGAGGAGTAGTAGACTAGAGGAGTAGTAGACTAGAGGAGTAGTAGACTAGAGTAGTAGTAGACTAGAGTAGTAGTAGCAGACTAGAGTAGTAGTAGACTAGGGGAGTAGTAGGCTAGAGGAGTAGTAGACTAGAGTAGTAGTAGACTAGAGGAGGAATAGCAGACTAGAGTAGTAGTAGACTAGAGTAGTAGTAGACTAGAGGAGTAGTAGACTAGAGGAGTAGTAGACTAGAGGAGTAGTAGACTAGAGGAGTAGTAGTAGACTAGAGGAGTAGTAGACTAGAGGAGTAGTAGACTAGAGGAGTAGTAGACTAGAGGAGTAGTAGACTAGAGGAGTAGTAGACTAGAGGAGTAGTAGACTAGAGGAGTAGTAGTAGACTAGAGGAGTAGTAGCAGACTAGAGGAGTAGTAGTAGACTAGAGGAGTAGTAGTAGACTAGAGGAGTAGTAGTAGACTAGAGGAGTAGTAGTAGACTAGAGGAGTAGTAGACTAGAGGAGTAGTAGACTAGAGGAGTAGTAGACTAGAGGAGTAGTAGACTAGAGGAGTAGTAGACTAGGGGAGTAGTAGACTAGAGGAGTAGTAGACTAGAGGAGTAGTAGACTAGAGGAGTAGTAGTAGACTAGAGGAGTAGTAGTAGACTAGAGGAGTAGTAGACTAGAGGAGTAGTAGACTAGAGGAGTAGTAGACTAGAGGAGTAGTAGACTAGAGGAGTAGTAGACTAGAGGAGTAGTAGACTAGAGGAGTAGTAGACTAGAGGAGTAGTAGACTAGAGGAGTAGTAGACTAGAGGAGTAGTAGACTAGAGGAGTAGTAGTAGACTAGAGGAGAAGTAGTAGACTAGAGGTGTAGTAGACTAGAGGAGTAGTAGTAGACTAGAGGAGTAGTAGCAGACTAGAGGAGTAGTAGACTAGAGGAGTAGTAGACTAGAGGTGTAGTAGACTAGGGAGTAGTAGACTAGGGGAGTAGTAGACTAGAGGAGTAGTAGACTAGGGGAGTAGTAGACTAGAGGAGTAGTAGTAGACTAGGGAGTAGTAGACTAGGGGAGTAGTAGACTAGAGGAGTAGTAGACTAGAGGAGTAGTAGACTAGAGGAGTAGTAGACTAGAGGAGTAGTAGTAGTAGACTAGAGGAGTAGTAGTAGACTAGAGGAGTAGTAGTAGACTAGAGGAGTAGTAGACTAGAGGAGTAGTAGTAGACTAGAGGAGTAGTAGTAGACTAGAGGAGTAGTAGACTAGAGGAGTAGTAGACTAGAGGAGTAGTAGACTAGAGGAGTAGTAGACTAGAGGAGTAGTAGACTAGAGGAGTAGTAGACTAGAGGAGTAGTAGACTAGAGGAGTAGTAGACTAGAGGAGTAGTAGACTAGAGGAGTAGTAGCAGACTAGAGGAGTAGTAGTAGACTAGAGGAGTAGTAGACTAGAGGAGTAGTAGACTAGAGGAGTAGTAGACTAGAGGAGTAGTAGACTAGAGGAGTAGTAGACTAGAGGAGTAGTAGAGTAGAGGAGTAGTAGAGTAGAGTAGTAGTAGACTAGAGGAGTAGTAGACTAGAGGAGTAGCAGTAGACTAGAGGAGTAGCAGTAGATTAGAGGAGTAGTAGCAGACTCGAGTAGTAGTAGCAGACTAGAGTAGTAGTAGACTAGGGGAGTAGTAGACTAGAGTAGTAGTAGTAGACTAGAGGAGGAATAGCAGACTAGAGTAGTAGTAGACTAGAGGAGTAGCAGACTAGAGGAGTAGTAGACTAGAGGTGTAGTAGACTAGAGGTGTAGTAGACTAGGGGAGTAGTAGACTAGAGGAGTAGTAGACTAGAGGTGTAGTAGACTAGAGGTGTAGTAGACAAGGGGAGTAGTAGCCTAGGGGAGTAGTAGACTAGAGGAGTAGTAGACTAGAGGACTAGTAGACTAGAGGAATAGTAGCAGACTAGAGGAATAGTAGCAGACTAGAGGAGTAGTAGTAGACTAGGGGAGTAGTAGTAGACTAGAGGAGTAGTAGACTAGAGGAGTAGTAGAGTAGAGGAGTAGTAGACTAGAGGAGTAGTAGAGTAGAGGAGTAGTAGTAGACTAGGGGAGTAGTAGACTAGGGGAGGAGTAGTAGACTAGAGGAGTAGTAGACTAGAGGAGTAGTAGACTAGAGGAGTAGTAGACTAGAGGAGTAGTAGTAGTAGACTAGAGGAGTAGTAGTAGACTAGAGGAGTAGTAGTAGACTAGAAGAGGAGTAGTAGTAGACTAGAGGAGTAGTAGTAGACTAGAGGAGTAGTAGACTAGAGGAGTAGTAGAGTAGAGGAGTAGTAGAGTAGAGTAGTAGTAGACTAGAGGAGTAGTAGACTAGAGGAGTAGCAGTAGACTAGAGGAGTAGCAGTAGATTAGAGGAGTAGTAGCAGACTCGAGTAGTAGTAGCAGACTAGAGTAGTAGTAGACTAGGGGAGTAGTAGACTAGAGTAGTAGTAGTAGACTAGAGGAGGAATAGCAGACTAGAGTAGTAGTAGACTAGAGGAGTAGCAGACTAGAGGAGTAGTAGACTAGAGGTGTAGTAGACTAGAGGTGTAGTAGACTAGGGGAGTAGTAGACTAGAGGAGTAGTAGACTAGAGGTGTAGTAGACTAGAGGTGTAGTAGACAAGGGGAGTAGTAGACTAGGGGAGTAGTAGACTAGAGGAGTAGTAGACTAGAGGAGTAGTAGACTAGAGGACTAGTAGACTAGAGGAATAGTAGCAGACTAGAGGAGTAGTAGTAGACTAGGGGAGTAGTAGTAGACTAGAGGAGTAGTAGACTAGAGGAGTAGTAGACTAGAGGAGTAGTAGTAGTAGACTAGAGGAGTAGTAGTAGACTAGAGGAGTAGTAGTAGACTAGAAGAGGAGTAGTAGTAGACTAGAGGAGTAGTAGTAGACTAGAGGAGTAGTAGACTAGAGGAGTAGTAGAGTAGAGGAGTAGTAGAGTAGAGTAGTAGTAGACTAGAGGAGAAGTAGACTTTAGGAGTAGCAGTAGACTAGAGGAGTAGCAGTAGATTAGAGGAGTAGTAGCAGACTCGAGTAGTAGTAGCAGACTAGAGTAGTAGTAGACTAGGGGAGTAGTAGACTAGAGTAGTAGTAGTAGACTAGAGGAGGAATAGCAGACTAGAGTAGTAGTAGACTAGACGAGTAGCAGACTAGAGGAGTAGTAGACTAGAGGAATAGCAGACTAGAGTAGTAGCAGACTAGAGGAGTAGTAGTAGACTAGAGGAGTAGTAGACTAGAGGAATAGCAGACTAGAGTAGTAGCAGACTAGAGGAGTAGTAGTAGACTAGAGGAGTAGTAGTAGACTAGAGCAGTAGTAGTAGACTAGGGGAGTAGTAGCCTAGGGGAGTAGTAGACTAGAGGAGTAGTAGACTAGAGGAGTAGTAGACTAGAGTAGTAGTAGACTAGGGGAGTAGTAGACTAGGGGAGTAGTAGACTAGAGGAGTAGTAGACTAGAGTAGTAGTAGACTAAAGGAGTAGTAGACTAAAGGAGTAGTAGACTAGAGGAGCAGTAGTAGACTAGAGGAGTAGTAGTAGACTAGAGGAGTAGTAGCAGACTAGAGGAGTAGTAGACTAGGGGAGTAGCAGTAGACTAGAGGAGTAGCAGTAGACTAGAGGAGTAGTAGACTAGAGGAGTAGTAGACTAGAGGAATAGCAGACTAGAGTAGTAGTAGACTAGAGGAGTAGTAGACTAGAGTAGTAGTAGACTAAAGGAGTAGTAGTAGACTAGAGGAGTAGTAGTAGACTAGAGGAGTAGTAGTAGACTAGAGGAGTAGTAGTAGACTAGAGGAGTAGTAGACTAGAGGAGTAGTAGAGTAGAGGAGTAGTAGACTAGAGGAGTAGTAGAGTAGAGGAGTAGTAGACTAGAGGAGTAGTAGAGTAGAGGAGCAATAGACTACAGGAGTAGTAGACTAGGGGAGCAATAGACTACAGGAGTAGTAGACTAGGGGAGTAGTAGCCTAGAGGAGTAGTAGACTAAAGGAGTAGTAGACTAGAAGAGTAGTAGTAGACTAGAGGAGTAGTAGTAGACAAGAGGAGTAGTAGACTAGAGGAGTAATAGACTAGAGGAGTAGTAGACTAGAGGAGTCGTAGACTAGAGGAGTAGTAGACAACCGGAGTAGTAGACTAGAGGAGTAGTAGACTAGGGGAGTAGTAGACTAGAGGAATAGCAGACTAGAGTAGTAGCAGACTAGAGGAGTAGTAGTAGACTAGAGGAGTAGTAGACTAGGGGAGTAGTAGACTAGAGCAGTAGCAGACTAGAGGAGTAGTAGTAGACTAGAGGAGTAGTAGACTAGAGGAGTAGTAGACTAGAGGAGTAGTAGTAGACTAGAGGAGTAGTAGTAGACTAGAGGAGTAGTAGTAGACTGGAGGAATAGCAGACTAGAGTAGTAGCAGACTAGAGGAGTAGTAGTAGACTAGAGCAGTAGTAGTAGACTAGGGGAGTAGTAGCCTAGGGGAGTAGTAGACTAGAGGAGTAGTAGACTAGAGGAGTAGTAGACTAGAGTAGTAGTAGACTAGAGGAGTAGTAGACTAGGGGAGTAGTAGACTAGAGGAGTAGTAGACTAGAGTAGTAGTAGACTAGAGGAGTAGTAGACTAAAGGAGTAGTAGACTAAAGGAGTAGTAGACTAGAGGAGCAGTAGTAGACTAGAGGAGTAGTAGTAGACTAGAGGAGTAGTAGCAGACTAAAGGAGTAGTAGACTAGAGGAGTAGTAGACTAGAGTAGTAGTAGACTAGAGGAGTAGTAGACTAGAGTAGTAGAAGACTAGAGGAGTAGTAGACTAAAGGAGTAGTAGTAGACTAGAGGAGTAGTAGCAGACTAGAGGAGTAGTAGACTAGGGGAGTAGCAGTAGACTAGAGGAGTAGTAGACTAGAGGAGTAGTAGACTAGAGGAATAGCAGACTAGAGTAGTAGTAGACTAGAGGAGTAGTAGACTAGAGTAGTAGAAGACTAGAGGAGTAGTAGACTAAAGGAGTAGTAGACTAGAGGAGCAGTAGTAGACTAGAGGAGTAGTAGTAGACTAGAGGAGTAGTATGTAGACTAGAGGTGTAGTAGACTAGAGGAGTAGTAGCAGACTAGAGGAGTAGTAGACTAGAGGTGTAGTAGACTAGAGGTGTAGTAGACTAGGGGAGTAGTAGACTAGGGGAGTAGTAGACTAGGGGAGTAGTAGACTAGAGGAGTTAGACTAGAGGAGTAGTAGTAGACTAGGGGAGTAGTAGACTAGGGGAGTAGTAGTAGACTAGAGGAGTAGTAGACTAGAGGAGTAGTAGACTAGAGGAGTAGTAGACTAGAGGAGTAGTAGTAGTAGTAGACTAGAGGAGTAGTAGTAGACTAGAGGAGTAGTAGTAGACTAGAGGAGTAGTAGTAGACTAGAGGAGTAGTAGACTAGAGGAGTAGTAGAGTAGAGGAGTAGTAGACTAGAGGAGTAGTAGAGTAGAGGAGTAGTAGACTAGAGGAGTAGTAGAGTAGAGGAGCAATAGACTACAGGAGTAGTAGACTAGGGGAGCAATAGACTACAGGAGTAGTAGACTAGGGGAGTAGTAGACTAGAGGAGTAGTAGACTAAAGGAGTAGTAGACTAGAGGAGTAGTAGTAGACTAGAGAAGTAGTAGTAGACTAGAGGAGTAGTAGACTAGAGGAGTAATAGACTAGAGGAGTAGTAGACTAGAGGAGTAGTAGACTAGAGGAGTAGTAGACTAGAGGAGTAGTAGACTAGAGGAGTAGTAGACTAGAGGAGTAGTAGACTAGGGGAGTAGTAGACTAGGGGAGTAGTAGACTAGAGGAGTAGTAGACTAGAGGAATAGCAGACTAGAGTAGTAGCAGACTAGAGGAGTAGTAGTAGACTAGAGGAGTAGTAGTAGACTAGAGGAGTAGTAGACTAGGGGAGTAGTAGACTAGAGGAGTAGTAGACAAGGGGAGTAGTAGACTAGAGCAGTATCAGACTAGAGGAGTAGTAGTAGACTAGAGGAGTAGTAGACTAGAGGAGTAGTAGACTAGAGGAGTAGTAGTAGACTAGAGGAGTAGTAGTAGACTAGAGGAGTAGTAGTAGACTAGAGGAATAGCAGACTAGAGTAGTAGCAGACTAGAGGAGTAGTAGTAGACTAGAGGAGTAGTAGTAGACTAGAGGAGTAGTAGTAGACTAGGGGAGTAGTAGCCTAGGGGAGTAGTAGACTAGAGGAGTAGTAGACTAGAGTAGTAGTAGACTAGAGTAGTAGTAGACTAGGGGGGTAGTAGTAGACTAGAGTAGTAGTAGACTAGGGGAGTAGTAGACTAGAGGAGTAGTAGACTAGAGTAGTAGTAGACTAGAGTAGTAGTAGCCGAGGGGAGTAGTAGACTAGAGGAGTAGTAGACTAGGGGAGTAGTAGACTAGAGGAGTAGTAGACTAGAGGAGTAGTAGACTAGAGTAGTAGTAGACTAGAGGAGTAGTAGACTAAAGGAGTAGTAGACTAAAGGAGTAGTAGACTAGAGGAGCAGTAGTAGACTAGAGGAGTAGTAGTAGACTAGAGGAGTAGTAGCAGACTAGAGGAGTAGTAGACAAGGGGAGTAGTAGACTAGAGCAGTATCAGACTAGAGGAGTAGTAGTAGACTAGAGGAGTAGTAGACTAGAGGAGTAGTAGACTAGAGGAGTAGTAGTAGACTAGAGGAGTAGTAGTAGACTAGAGGAGTAGTAGTAGACTAGAGGAATAGCAGACTAGAGTAGTAGCAGACTAGAGGAGTAGTAGTAGACTAGAGGAATAGCAGACTAGAGTAGTAGCAGACTGGAGGAGTAGTAGTAGACTAGAGGAGTAGTAGTAGACTAGAGGAGTAGTAGTAGACTAGGGGAGTAGTAGCCTAGGGGAGTAGTAGACTAGAGGAGTAGTAGACTAGAGTAGTAGTAGACTAGAGTAGTAGTAGACTAGGGGAGTAGTAGACTAGAGGAGTAGTAGACTAGAGTAGTAGTAGACTAGAGTAGTAGTAGCCGAGGGGAGTAGTAGACTAGAGGAGTAGTAGACTAGGGGAGTAGTAGACTAGAGGAGTAGTAGACTAGAGGAGTAGTAGACTAGAGTAGTAGTAGACTAGAGGAGTAGTAGACTAAAGGAATAGTAGACTAAAGGAGTAGTAGACTAGAGGAGCAGTAGTAGACTAGAGGAGTAGTAGTAGACTAGAGGAGTAGTAGCAGACTAGAGGAGTAGTAGACTAGGGGAGTAGCAGTAGACTAGAGGAGTAGTAGACTAGAGGAGTAGTAGACTAGAGGAATAGCAGACTAGAGTAGTAGTAGACTAGAGGAGTAGTAGACTAGAGTAGTAGAAGACTAGAGGAGTAGTAGACTAAAGGAGTAGTAGATTAGAGGAGCAGTAGTAGACTAGAGGAGTAGTAGTAGACTAGAGGAGTAGTAGTAGACTAGAGGAGTAGTAGCAGACTAGAGGAGTAGTAGACTAGAGGAATAGCAGACTAGAGTAGTAGTAGACTAGAGGAGTAGTAGACTAGAGTAGTAGAAGACTAGAGGAGTAGTAGACTAAAGGAGTAGTAGTAGACTACAGGAGTAGTAGCAGACTAGAGGAGTAGTAGACTAGGGGAGTAGCAGTAGACTAGAGGAGTAGTAGACTAGAGGAGTAGTAGACTAGAGGAATAGCAGACTAGAGTAGTAGTAGACTAGAGGAGTAGTAGACTAGAGTAGTAGAAGACTAGAGGAGTAGTAGACTAAAGGAGTAGTAGACTAGAGGAGCAGTAGTAGACTAGAGGAGTAGTAGTAGACTAGGGGAGTAGTAGCCTAGGGGAGTAGTAGACTAGAGTAGTAGAAGACTAGAGGAGTAGTAGACTAAAGGAGTAGTAGATTAGAGGAGCAGTAGTAGACTAGAGGAGTAGTAGTAGACTAGAGGAGTAGTAGTAGACTAGAGGAGTAGTAGCAGACTAGAGGAGTAGTAGACTAGAGGAATAGCAGACTAGAGTAGTAGTAGACTAGAGGAGTAGTAGACTAGAGTAGTAGAAGACTAGAGGAGTAGTAGACTAAAGGAGTAGTAGTAGACTACAGGAGTAGTAGCAGACTAGAGGAGTAGTAGACTAGGGGAGTAGCAGTAGACTAGAGGAGTAGTAGACTAGAGGAGTAGTAGACTAGAGGAATAGCAGACTAGAGTAGTAGTAGACTAGAGGAGTAGTAGACTAGAGTAGTAGAAGACTAGAGGAGTAGTAGACTAAAGGAGTAGTAGACTAGAGGAGCAGTAGTAGACTAGAGGAGTAGTAGTAGACTAGGGGAGTAGTAGCCTAGGGGAGTAGTAGACTAGAGGAGTAGTAGACTAGAGTAGTAGTAGACTAGAGTAGTAGTAGACTAGGGGAGTAGTAGTAGACTAGAGTAGTAGTAGACTAGGGGAGTAGTAGACTAGAGGAGTAGTAGACTAGAGTAGTAGTAGACTAGAGTAGTAGTAGCCGAGGGGAGTAGTAGACTAGAGGAGTAGTAGACTAGGGGAGTAGTAGACTAGAGGAGTAGTAGACTAGAGGAGTAGTAGACTAGAGTAGTAGTAGACTAGAGGAGTAGTAGACTAAAGGAATAGTAGACTAAAGGAGTAGTAGACTAGAGGAGCAGTAGTAGACTAGAGGAGTAGTAGTAGACTAGAGGAGTAGTAGCAGACTAGAGGAGTAGTAGACTAGGGGAGTAGCAGTAGACTAGAGGAGTAGTAGACTAGAGGAGTAGTAGACTAGAGGAATATCAGACTAGAGTAGTAGTAGACTAGAGGAGTAGTAGACTAGAGTAGTAGAAGACTAGAGGAGTAGTAGACTAAAGGAGTAGTAGATTAGAGGAGCAGTAGTAGACTAGAGGAGTAGTAGTAGACTAGAGGAGTAGTAGTAGACTAGAGGAGTAGTAGCAGACTAGAGGAGTAGTAGACTAGGGGAGTAGCAGTAGACTAGAGGAGTAGTAGACTAGAGGAGTAGTAGACTAGAGGAATAGCAGACTAGAGTAGTAGTAGACTAGAGGAGTAGTAGACTAGAGTAGTAGAAGACTAGAGGAGTAGTAGACTAAAGGAGTAGTAGTAGACTACAGGAGTAGTAGCAGACTAGAGGAGTAGTAGACTAGGGGAGTAGCAGTAGAATAGAGGAGTAGTAGACTAGAGGAGTAGTAGACTAGAGGAATAGCAGACTGGAGTAGTAGTAGACTAGAGGAGTAGTAGACTAGAGTAGTAGAAGACTAGAGGAGTAGTAGACTAAAGGAGTAGTAGACTAGAGGAGCAGTAGTAGACTAGAGGAGTAGTAGTAGACTAGAGGAGTAGTATGTAGACTAGAGGTGTAGTAGACTTGAGGAGTAGTATGTAGACTAGAGGAGTAGTAGCAGACTAGAGGAGTAGTAGACTAGAGGTGTAGTAGACTAGAGGTGTAGTAGACTAGGGGAGTAGTAGACTAGGGGAGTAGTAGACTAGAGGAGTAGTAGACTAGAGGAGTAGTAGACTAGGGGAGTAGTAGTAGATTAGAGGAGTAGTAGCAGACTAGAGGAGTAGTAGACTAGGGGAGTAGCAGTAGACTAGAGGAGTAGTAGACTAGAGGAGTAGTAGACTAGAGGAATAGCAGACTAGAGTAGTAGTAGACTAGAGGAGTAGTAGACTAGAGTAGTAGAAGACTAGAGGAGTAGTAGACTAAAGGAGTAGTAGTAGACTAGAGGAGTAGTAGCAGACTAGAGGAGTAGTAGACTAGGGGAGTAGCAGTAGACTAGAGGAGTAGTAGACTAGAGGAGTAGTAGACTAGAGGAATAGCAGACTAGAGTAGTAGTAGACTAGAGGAGTAGTAGACTAGAGTAGTAGAAGACTAGAGGAGTTGTAGACTAAAGGAGTAGTAGACTAGAGGAGCAGTAGTAGACTAGAGGAGTAGTAGTAGACTAGAGGAGTAGTATGTAGACTAGAGGTGTAGTAGACTTGAGGAGTAGTATGTAGACTAGAGGAGTAGTAGCAGACTAGAGGAGTAGTAGACTAGAGGTGTAGTAGACTAGAGGTGTAGTAGACTAGGGGAGTAGTAGACTAGGGGAGTAGTAGTAGACTAGAGGAGTAGTAGACTAGAGGAGTAGTAGACTAGAGGAGTAGTAGACTAGAGGAGTAGTAGTAGTAGTAGACTAGAGGAGGAGTAGTAGACTAGAGGAGTAGTAGTAGACTAGAGGAGTAGTAGTAGACTAGAGGAGTAGTAGTAGACTAGAGGCGTAGTAGAGTAGAGGAGTAGTAGACTAGAGGAGTAGTAGACTAGAGGAGTAGTAGAGTAGAGGAGCAATAGACTACAGGAGTAGTAGACTAGGGGAGCAATAGACTACAGGAGTAGTAGACTAGGGGAGTAGTAGACTAGAGGAGTAGTAGACTAAAGGAGTAGTAGACTAGAGGAGTAGTAGTAGACTAGAGGAGTAGTAGTAGACAAGAGGAGTAGTAGACTAGAGGAGCAGAAGTAGACTAGAGGAGGAGTAGTAGACTAGGGGAGTAGTAGACTAGGGGAGTAGTAGTAGACTAGGGGAGTAGTAGACTAGAGTAGTAGTAGACTAGAAGAGTAGTAGACTAGAGGAGTAGTAGAGTAGAGGAGTAGTAGACTAGAGGAGTAGTAGTGTAGAGGAGCAATAGACTACAGGAGTAGTAGACTAGGGGAGTAGCAGTAGACTAGAGGAGTAGTAGACTAGAGGAGTAGTAGACTAGAGGAATAGCAGACTAGAGTAGTAGTAGACTAGAGGAGTAGTAGACTAGAGTAGTAGAAGACTAGAGGAGTAGTAGACTAAAGGAGTAGTAGACTAGAGGAGCAGTAGTAGACTAGAGGAGTAGTAGTAGACTAGAGGAGTAGTATGTAGACTAGAGGTGTAGTAGACTTGAGGAGTAGTATGTAGACTAGAGGAGTAGTAGCAGACTAGAGGAGTAGTAGACTAGAGGTGTAGTAGACTAGAGGTGTAGTAGACTAGGGGAGTAGTAGACTAGGGGAGTAGTAGACTAGAGGAGTAGTAGACTAGAGGAGTAGTAGACTAGAGGAGTAGTAGTAGACTAGGGGAGTAGTAGACTAGGGGAGGAGTAGTAGACTAGAGGAGTAGTAGACTAGAGGAGTAGTAGACTAGAGGAGTAGTAGACTAGAGGAGTAGTAGTAGTAGTAGACTAGAGGAGGAGTAGTAGACTAGAGGAGTAGTAGTAGACTAGAGGAGTAGTAGTAGATTAGAGGAGTAGTAGTAGACTAGAGGAGTAGTAGACTAGAGGAGTAGTAGACTAGAGGAGTAGTAGAGTAGAGGAGCAATAGACTACAGGAGTAGTAGACTAGGGGAGCAATAGACTACAGGAGTAGTAGACTAGGGGAGTAGTAGACTAAAGGAGTAGTAGACTAAAGGAGTAGTAGACTAGAGGAGTAGTAGTAGACTAGATGAGTAGTAGTAGACAAGAGGAGTAGTAGACTAGAGGAGCAGTAGTAGACTAGAGGAGGAGTAGACTAGGGGAGTAGTAGTAGACTAGGGGAGTAGTAGACTAGAGTAGTAGAAGACTAGAAGAGTAGTAGACTAGAGGAGTAGTAGAGTAGAGGAGTAGTAGACTAGAGGAGTAGTAGTGTAGAGGAGCAATAGACTACAGGAGTAGTAGACTAGGGGAGCAATAGACTACAGGAGTAGTAGACTAGGGGAGTAGTAGACTAGAGGAGTAGTAGACTAAAGGAGTAGTAGAGTAGAGGAGTAGTAGACTAGAGGAGTAGTAGACTAGAGGAGCAATAGACTAGAGGCGTAGTAGACTAGAGGAGTAGTAGAATAGAGGAGTAGTAGAGTAGAGGAGTAGTAGACTAGAGGAGCAGTAGTAGACTAGAGGAGTAGTAGCAGACTAGAGTAGTAGTAGACTAGAGTAGTAGTAGACTAGGGGAGTAGTAGACTAGAGGAGTAGTAGTAGACTAGAGGAGTAGTAGACCAGAGGAGTAGTAGTAGTAGTAGACTAGAGTTGTAGTAGTAGACTAGAGTTGTAGTAGTAGACTAGAGGCGTAGTAGACTAGAGGAGTAGTAGACTAGAGTAGTAGTAGACTAGAGGAGTAGCAGACTAGAGGAGAAGTAGTAGACTAGAGGAGTAGTATGTAGACTAGAGGTGTAGTAGACTTGAGGAGTAGTATGTAGACTAGAGGAGTAGTAGCAGACTTGAGGAGTAGTAGACTAGAGGTGTAGTAGACTAGGGGAGTAGTAGACTAGAGGAGTAGTAGACTAGAGGTGTAGTAGACTCGAGGTGTAGTAGACTAGGGGAGTAGTAGACTAGAGGAGTAGTAGACTAGAGGAGTAGTAGACTAGGGGAGTAGTAGACTAGAGGAGTAGTAGTAGACTAGGGGAGTAGTAGACTAGGGAGCAGTAGTAGACTAGAGGAGTAGTAGACTAGAGGAGTAGTAGACTAGAGGAGTAGTAGTAGACTAGAGGAGTAGTAGTAGACTAGAGGAGTAGTAGTAGACTAGAGGAGTAGTAGTAGACTAGAGGAGTAGTAGACTAGAGGAGTAGTAGACTAGAGGAGTAGTAGAGTAGAGGAGTAGTAGACTAGAGGAGTAGTAGACTAGAGGAGCAATAGACTAGAGGAGTAGTAGACTAGGGGAGTAGTAGACTAGAGGAGTAGTAGACTAAAGGAGTAGTAGACTAGAGGAGTAGTAGTAGACTAGAGGAGTAGTAGTAGACAAGAGGAGTAGTAGACTAGAGGAGTAATAGACTAGAGGAGTAGTAGACTAGAGGAGTCGTAGACTAGAGGAGTAGTAGACTAGGGGAGTAGTAGACTAGAGGAGTAGTAGACTAGGGGAGTAGTAGACTAGAGGAATAGCAGACTAGAGTAGTAGCAGACTAGAGGAGTAGTAGTAGACTAGAGGAGTAGTAGACTAGGGGAGTAGTAGACTAGAGGAATAGCAGACTAGAGTAGTAGCAGACTAGAGGAGTAGTAGTAGACTAGAGGAGTAGTAGACTAGGGGAGTAGTAGTGTAGAGGAGCAATAGACTACAGGAGTAGTAGACTAGGGGAGCAATAGACTACAGGATTAGTAGACTAGGGGAGTAGTAGACTAGAGGAGTAGTAGACTAAAGGAGTAGTAGACTAGAGGAGTAGTAGTAGACTAGAGGAGTAGTAGTAGACTAGAGGAGTAGTAGACTAGAGGAGTAGTAGACTAGAGGAGTAGTAGACTAGAGGAGTAGTAGACTAGAGGAGTAGTAGACTAGACGAGTAGTAGACTAGAGGAGTAGTAGACTAGAGGAGCAGTAGACTAGAGGCGTAGTAGACTAGAGGAGTAGTAGACTAGAGGAGTCGTAGACTAGAGGAGTAGTAGACTAGGGGAGTAGTAGCCTAGAGGAGTAGTAGACTAGGGGAGTAGTAGACTAGAGGAATAGCAGACTAGAGTAGTAGCAGACTAGAGGAGTAGTAGTAGACTAGAGGAGTAGTAGACTAGGGGAGTAGTAGACTAGGGGAGTAGTAGACTAGAGGAGTAGTAGACAAGGGGAGTAGTAGACTAGAGCAGTATCAGACTAGAGGAGTAGTAGTAGACTAGAGGAGTAGTAGACTAGAGGAGTAGTAGACTAGAGGAGTAGTAGTAGACTAGAGGAGTAGTAGTAGACTAGAGGAGTAGTAGTAGACTAGGGGAGTAGTAGCCTAGGGGAGTAGTAGACTAGAGGAGCAGTAGACTAGAGGAGCAGAAGTAGACTAGAGGAGGAGTAGTAGACTAGAGGAGTAGTAGACTAGGGGAGTAGTAGTAGACTAGGGGAGTAGTAGACTAGAGTAGTAGTAGACTAGAAGAGTAGTAGACTAGAGGAGTAGTAGAGTAGAGGAGTAGTAGACTAGAGGAGTAGTAGTGTAGAGGAGCAATAGACTACAGGAGTAGTAGACTAGGGGAGTAGCAGTAGACTAGAGGAGTAGTAGACTAGAGGAGTAGCAGACTAGAGGAATAGCAGACTAGAGTAGTAGTAGACTAGAGGAGTAGTAGACTAGAGTAGTAGAAGACTAGAGGAGTAGTAGACTAAAGGAGTAGTAGACTAGAGGAGCAGTAGTAGACTAGAGGAGTAGTAGTAGACTAGAGGAGTAGTATGTAGACTAGAGGTGTAGTAGACTTGAGGAGTAGTATGTAGACTAGAGGAGTAGTAGACTAGAGGTGTAGTAGACTAGAGGTGTAGTAGACTAGGGGTGTAGTAGACTAGGGGAGTAGTAGACTAGGGGAGTAGTAGACTAGAGGAGTAGTAGACTAGAGGAGTAGTAGACTAGAGGAGTAGTAGTAGACTAGGGGAGTAGTAGACTAGGGGAGTAGTAGTAGACTAGAGGAGTAGTAGACTAGAGGAGTAGTAGACTAGAGGAGTAGTAGTAGTAGTAGACTAGAGGAGGAGTAGTAGACTAGAGGAGTAGTAGTAGACTAGAGGAGTAGTAGTAGATTAGAGGAGTAGTAGTAGACTAGAGGAGTAGTAGACTAGAGGAGTAGTAGACTAGAGGAGTAGTAGACTAGAGGAGTAGTAGAGTAGAGGAGTAATAGACTAGAGGAGTAGTAGACTAGGGGAGCAGTAGACTAGAGGAGTAGTAGACTAGGGGAGTAGTAGACTAGAGGAGTAGTAGACTAAAGGAGTAGTAGACTAGAGGAGTAGTAGTAGACTAGAGGAGTAGTAGTAGACAAGAGGAGTAGTAGACTAGAGGAGCAGTAGTAGACTAGAGGAGGAGTAGACTAGGGGAGTAGTAGTAGACTAGGGGAGTAGTAGACTAGAGTAGTAGTAGACTAGAAGAGTAGTAGACTAGAGGAGTAGTAGAGTAGAGGAGTAGTAGACTAGAGGAGTAGTAGTGTAGAGGAGCAATAGACTACAGGAGTAGTAGACTAG
Source organism: Salmo salar (assembly GCF_905237065.1). Classification (NCBI taxonomy): domain Eukaryota; kingdom Metazoa; phylum Chordata; class Actinopteri; order Salmoniformes; family Salmonidae; genus Salmo; species Salmo salar. The sequence continues at coordinate 14,812,728 of NC_059446.1, read as the reverse complement.
GGGAGCAATAGACTACAGGAGTAGTAGACTAGGGAGTAGTAGACTAGAGGAGTAGTAGACTAAAGGAGTAGTAGACTAGAGGAGTAGTAGTAGACTAGAGGAGTAGTAGTAGACTACAGGAGTAGTAGACTAGAGGAGTAGTAGAGTAGAGGAGTAGTAGACTAGAGGAGTAGTAGACTAGAGGAGCAATAGACTAGAGGCGTAGTAGACTAGAGGAGTAGTAGAATAGAGGAGTAGTAGAGTAGAGGAGTAGTAGACTAGAGGAGCAGTAGTAGACTAGAGGAGTAGTAGCAGACTAGAGTAGTAGTAGACTAGAGTAGTAGTAGACTAGGGGAGTAGTAGACTAGAGGAGTAGTAGTAGACTAGAGGAGTAGTAGACCAGAGGAGTAGTAGTAGTAGTAGACTAGAGTTGTAGTAGTAGACTAGAGTTGTAGTAGTAGACTAGAGGCGTAGTAGACTAGAGGAGTAGTAGACTAGAGAAGTAGTAGACTAGAGGAGTAGTATGTAGACTAGAGGTGTAGTAGACTTGAGGAGTAGTATGTAGACTAGAGGAGTAGTAGCAGACTTGAGGAGTAGTAGACTAGAGGTGTAGTAGACTAGGGGAGTAGTAGACTAGAGGAGTAGTAGACTAGAGGTGTAGTAGACTAGAGGTGTAGTAGACTAGAGGTGTAGTAGACTAGGGGAGTAGTAGACTAGAGGAGTAGTAGACTAGAGGAGTAGTAGACTAGGGGAGTAGTAGACTAGAGGAGTAGTAGTAGACTAGGGGAGTAGTAGACTAGGGGAGTAGTAGTAGACTAGAGGAGTAGTAGACTAGAGGAGTAGTAGACTAGAGGAGTAGTAGTAGAGTAGAGGAGTAGTAGTAGACTAGAGGAGTAGTAGTAGACTAGAGGAGTAGTAGTAGACTAGAGGAGTAGTAGACTAGAGGAGTAGTAGACTAGAGGAGTAGTAGAGTAGAGGAGTAGTAGACTAGAGGAGTAGTAGACTAGGGGAGCAATAGACTACAGGAGTAGTAGACTAGGGGAGTAGTAGACTAGAGGAGTAGTAGACTAAAGGAGTAGTAGACTAGAGGAGTAGTAGTAGACTAGAGGAGTAGTAGTAGACAAGAGGAGTAGTAGACTAGAGGAGTAGTAGACTAGAGGAGTAGTAGACTAGAGGAGTAGTAGACTAGAGGAGTAGTAGACTAGGGGAGTAGTAGACTAGAGGAGTAGCAGACTAGAGTAGTAGCAGACTAGAGGAGTAGTAGTAGACTAGAGGAGTAGTAGACTAGGGGAGTAGTAGACTAGAGGAGTAGTAGACTAGAGTAGTAGCAGACTAGAGGAGTAGTAGTAGACTAGAGGAGTAGTAGACTAGAGGAGTAGTAGAGTAGAGGAGCAGTAGACTACAGGAGTAGTAGACTAGGGGAGCAATAGACTACAGGAGTAGTAGACTAGGGAGTAGTAGACTAGAGGAGTAGTAGACTAAAGGAGTAGTAGACTAGAGGAGTAGTAGTAGACTAGAGGAGTAGTAGTAGACTAGAGGAGTAGTAGACTAGAGGAGTAGTAGACTAGAGGAGTAGTAGACTAGAGGAGTAGTAGACTAGAGGAGTAGTAGACTAGACGAGTAGTAGAGTAGAGGAGTAGTAGAGTAGAGGAGCAATAGACTAGAGGCGTAGTAGACTAGAGGAGTAGTAGACTAGAGGAGTCGTAGACTAGAGGAGTAGTAGACTAGAGGAGTAGTAGACTAGGGGAGTAGTAGACTAGAGGAATAGCAGACTAGAGTAGTAGCAGACTAGAGGAGTAGTAGTAGACTAGAGGAGTAGTAGACTAGGGGAGTAGTAGACTAGGGGAGTAGTAGACTAGAGGAGTAGTAGACAAGGGGAGTAGTAGACTAGAGCAGTATCAGACTAGAGGAGTAGTAGTAGACTAGAGGAGTAGTAGACTAGAGGAGTAGTAGTAGACTAGAGGAGTAGTAGTAGACTAGAGGAGTAGTAGTAGACTAGAGGAGTAGTAGTAGACTAGAGGAATAGCAGACTAGAGTAGTAGCAGACTAGAGGAGTAGTAGTAGACTAGAGGAGTAGTAGTAGACTAGAGGAGTAGTAGTAGACTAGGGGAGTAGTAGCCTAGGGGAGTAGTAGACTAGAGGAGTAGTAGTAGACTAGAGGAGTAGTAGACCAGAGGAGTAGTAGTAGTAGTAGACTAGAGTTGTAGTAGTAGACTAGAGTTGTAGTAGTAGACTAGAGGCGTAGTAGACTAGAGGAGTAGTAGACTAGAGAAGTAGTAGACTAGAGGAGTAGTATGTAGACTAGAGGTGTAGTAGACTTGAGGAGTAGTATGTAGACTAGAGGAGTAGTAGCAGACTTGAGGAGTAGTAGACTAGAGGTGTAGTAGACTAGGGGAGTAGTAGACTAGAGGAGTAGTAGACTAGAGGTGTAGTAGACTAGAGGTGTAGTAGACTAGAGGTGTAGTAGACTAGGGGAGTAGTAGACTAGAGGAGTAGTAGACTAGAGGAGTAGTAGACTAGAGGAGTAGTAGTAGACTAGGGGAGTAGTAGACTAGGGGAGTAGTAGTAGACTAGAGGAGTAGTAGACTAGAGGAGTAGTAGACTAGAGGAGTAGTAGTAGACTAGAGGAGTAGTAGTAGACTAGAGGAGTAGTAGTAGACTAGAGGAGTAGTAGTAGACTAGAGGAGTAGTAGACTAGAGGAGTAGTAGACTAGAGGAGTAGTAGACTAGAGGAGTAGTAGACTAGAGGAGTAGTAGACTAGAGGAGTAGTAGACTAGAGGAGTAGTAGACTAGGGGAGTAGTAGACTAGAGGAGTAGTAGACTAGAGGAGTAGTAGACTAGAGGAGTAGTAGTAGACTAGAGGAGTAGTAGTAGACTAGAGGAGTAGTAGACTAGAGGAGTAGTAGACTAGAGGAGTAGTAGACTAGAGGAGTAGTAGACTAGAGGAGTAGTAGACTAGGGGAGTAGTAGACTAGAGGAATAGCAGACTAGAGTAGTAGCAGACTAGAGGAGTAGTAGTAGACTAGAGGAGTAGTAGACTAGGGGAGTAGTAGACTAGAGGAATAGCAGACTAGAGTAGTAGCAGACTAGAGGAGTAGTAGTAGACTAGAGGAGTAGTAGACTAGGGGAGTAGTAGTGTAGAGGAGCAATAGACTACAGGAGTAGTAGACTAGGGGAGCAATAGACTAGAGGAGTAGTAGACTAGGGGAGTAGTAGACTAGAGGAGTAGTAGACTAAAGGAGTAGTAGACTAGAGGAGTAGTAGTAGACTAGAGGAGTAGTAGTAGACTAGAGGAGTAGTAGACTAGAGGAGTAGTAGAGTAGAGGAGTAGTAGACTAGAGGAGTAGTAGAGTAGAGGAGCAATAGACTAGAGGAGTAGTAGAGTAGAGGAGTAGTAGAGTAGAGGAGTAGTAGACTAGAGGAGTAGTAGACTAGAGGAGTAGTAGACTAGAGGAGTAGTAGACTAGAGGAGTAGTAGACTAGAGGAGTAGTAGACTAGAGGAGTAGTAGACTAGAGGAGTAGTAGACTAGAGTAGTAGTAGACTAGAGGAGTAGTAGTAGACTAGAGGAGTAGTAGACTAGGGGAGTAGTAGACTAGGGGAGTAGTAGACTAGAGGAGTAGTAGACTAGGGGAGTAGTAGACTAGAGGAGTAGCAGACTAGAGGAGTAGTAGTAGACTAGAGGAGTAGTAGACTAGAGGAGTAGTAGTAGACTAGAGGAGTAGTAGTAGACTAGAGGAGTAGTAGTAGACTAGAGGAGTAGTAGTAGACTAGAGGAATAGCAGACTAGAGTAGTAGCAGACTAGAGGAGTAGTAGTAGACTAGAGGAGTAGTAGTAGACTAGAGGAGTAGTAGTAGACTAGGGGAGTAGTAGCCTAGGGGAGTAGTAGACTAGAGGAGTAGTAGACTAGAGTAGTAGTAGACTAGAGTAGTAGTAGACTAGGGGAGTAGTAGTAGACTAGAGTAGTAGTAGACTAGGGGAGTAGTAGACTAGAGGAGTAGTAGACTAGAGTAGTAGTAGACTAGAGTAGTAGTAGCCGAGTGGAGTAGTAGACTAGAGGAGTAGTAGACTAGGGGAGTAGTAGACTAGAGGAGTAGTAGACTAGAGGAGTAGTAGACTACAGTAGTAGTAGACTAGAGGAGTAGTAGACTAAAGGAGTAGTAGACTAAAGGAGTAGTAGACTAGAGGAGCAGTAGTAGACTAGAGGAGTAGTAGTAGACTAGAGGAGTAGTAGCAGACTAGAGGAGTAGTAGACTAGGGAGTAGCAGTAGACTAGAGGAGTAGTAGACTAGAGGAGTAGTAGACTAGAGGAATAGCAGACTAGAGTAGTAGTAGACTAGAGGAGTAGTAGACTAGAGTAGTAGAAGACTAGAGGAGTAGTAGACTAAAGGAGTAGTAGACTAGAGGAGCAGTAGTAGACTAGAGGAGTAGTAGTAGACTAGAGGAGTAGTAGTAGACTAGAGGAGTAGTAGCAGACTAGAGGAGTAGTAGACTAGGGGAGTAGCAGTAGACTAGAGGAGTAGTAGACTAGAGGAGTAGTAGACTAGAGGAATAGCAGACTAGAGTAGTAGTAGACTAGAGGAGTAGTAGACTAGAGTAGTAGAAGACTAGAGGAGTAGTAGACTAAAGGAGTAGTAGTAGACTACAGGAGTAGTAGCAGACTAGAGGAGTAGTAGACTAGGGGAGTAGTAGTAGACTAGAGGAGTAGTAGACTAGAGGAGTAGTAGACTAGAGGAATAGCAGACTAGAGTAGTAGTAGACTAGAGGAGTAGTAGACTAGAGTAGTAGAAGACTAGAGGAGTAGTAGACTAAAGGAGTAGTAGACTAGAGGAGCAGTAGTAGACTAGAGGAGTAGTAGTAGACTAGAGGAGTAGTATGTAGACTAGAGGTGTAGTAGACTTGAGGAGTAGTATGTAGACTAGAGGAGTAGTAGCAGACTAGAGGAGTAGTAGCAGACTAGAGGAGTAGTAGACTAGAGGTGTAGTAGACTAGGGGAGTAGTAGACTAGAGTAGTAGAAGACTAGAGGAGTAGTAGACTAGAGGAGTAGTAGACTAGAGTAGTAGAAGACTAGAGGAGTAGTAGACTAAAGGAGTAGTAGTAGACTACAGGAGTAGTAGCAGACTAGAGGAGTAGTAGACTAGGGGAGTAGCAGTAGACTAGAGGAGTAGTAGACTAGAGGAGTAGTAGACTAGAGGAATAGCAGACTAGAGTAGTAGTAGACTAGAGGAGTAGTAGACTAGAGTAGTAGAAGACTAGAGGAGTAGTAGACTAAAGGAGTAGTAGACTAGAGGAGCAGTAGTAGACTAGAGGAGTAGTAGTAGACTAGAGGAGTAGTATGTAGACTAGAGGTGTAGTAGACTTGAGGAGTAGTATGTAGACTAGAGGAGTAGTAGCAGACTAGAGGAGTAGCAGACTAGAGGAGTAGTAGACTAGAGGTGTAGTAGACTAGAGGTGTAGTAGACTAGGGGAGTAGTAGACTAGGGGAGTAGTAGACTAGAGGAGTAGTAGACTAGGGGAGTAGTAGTAGATTAGAGGAGTAGTAGCAGACTAGAGGAGTAGTAGACTAGGGGAGTAGCAGTAGACTAGAGGAGTAGTAGACTAGAGGAGTAGTAGACTAGAGGAATAGCAGACTAGAGTAGTAGTAGACTAGAGGAGTAGTAGACTAGAGTAGTAGAAGACTAGAGGAGTAGTAGACTAAAGGAGTAGTAGTAGACTAGAGGAGTAGTAGCAGACTAGAGGAGTAGTAGACTAGGGGAGTAGCAGTAGACTAGAGGAGTAGTAGACTAGAGGAGTAGTAGACTAGAGGAATAGCAGACTAGAGTAGTAGTAGACTAGAGGAGTAGTAGACTAGAGTAGTAGAAGACTAGAGGAGTAGTAGACTAAAGGAGTAGTAGACTAGAGGAGCAGTAGTAGACTAGAGGAGTAGTAGTAGACTAGAGGAGTAGTATGTAGACTAGAGGTGTAGTAGACTTGAGGAGTAGTATGTAGACTAGAGGAGTAGTAGCAGACTAGAGGAGTAGTAGACTAGAGGTGTAGTAGACTAGAGGTGTAGTAGACTAGGAGAGTAGTAGACTAGGGGAGTAGTAGACTAGAGGAGTAGTAGACTAGAGGAGTAGTAGACTAGAGGAGTAGTAGTAGACTAGGGGAGTAGTAGACTAGGGGAGTAGTAGTAGACTAGAGGAGTAGTAGTAGACTAGGGGAGTAGTAGACTAGGGGAGTAGTAGTAGACTAGAGGAGTAGTAGCAGACTAGAGGAGTAGTAGACTAGAGGTGTAGTAGACTAGAGGTGTAGTAGACTAGGGGAGTAGTAGACTAGGGGAGTAGTAGACTAGAGGAGTAGTAGACTAGAGGAGTAGTAGACTAGAGGAGTAGTAGTAGACTAGGGGAGTAGTAGACTAGGGGAGTAGTAGTAGACTAGAGGAGTAGTAGACTAGAGGAGTAGTAGACTAGAGGAGTAGTAGACTAGAGGAGTAGTAGTAGTAGACTAGAGGAGGAGTAGTAGACTAGAGGAGTAGTAGTAGACTAGAGGAGTAGTAGTAGACTAGAGGAGTAGTAGTAGACTAGAGGAGTAGTAGACTAGAGGAGTAGTAGACTAGAGGAGTAGTAGACTAGAGGAGTAGTAGAGTAGAGGAGCAATAGACTACAGGAGTAGTAGACTAGGGGAGCAATAGACTACAGGAGTAGTAGACTAGGGGAGTAGTAGACTAGAGGAGTAGTAGACTAAAGGAGTAGTAGACTAGAGGAGTAGTAGTAGACTAGAGGAGTAGTAGTAGACAAGAGGAGTAGTAGACTAGAGGAGCAGTAGTAGACTAGAGGAGGAGTAGTAGACTAGGGGAGTAGTAGACTAGGGGAGTAGTAGTAGACTAGGGGAGTAGTAGACTAGAGTAGTAGTAGACTAGAAGAGTAGTAGACTAGAGGAGTAGTAGAGTAGAGGAGTAGTAGACTAGAGGAGTAGTAGTGTAGAGGAGCAATAGACTACAGGAGTAGTAGACTAGGGGAGCAATAGACTACAGGAGTAGTAGACTAGGGGAGTAGTAGACTAGAGGAGTAGTAGACTAAAGGAGTAGTAGACTAGAGGAGTAGTAGTAGACTAGAGGAGTAGTAGTAGACTACAGGAGTAGTAGACTAGAGGAGTAGTAGAGTAGAGGAGTAGTAGACTAGAGGAGTAGTAGACTAGAGGAGCAATAGACTAGAGGCGTAGTAGACTAGAGGAGTAGTAGAATAGAGGAGTAGTAGAGTAGAGGAGTAGTAGACTAGAGGAGCAGTAGTAGACTAGAGGAGTAGTAGCAGACTAGAGTAGTAGTAGACTAGAGTAGTAGTAGACTAGGGGAGTAGTAGACTAGAGGAGTAGTAGTAGACTAGAGGAGTAGTAGACCTAAGGAGTAGTAGTAGTAGTAGACTAGAGTTGTAGTAGTAGACTAGAGTTGTAGTAGTAGACTAGAGGAGTAGTAGACTAGAGGAGTAGTAGACTAGAGTAGTAGTAGACTAGAGGAGTAGCAGACTAGAGGAGAAGTAGTAGACTAGAGGAGTAGTATGTAGACTAGAGGTGTAGTAGACTTGAGGAGTAGTATGTAGACTAGAGGAGTAGTAGCAGACTTGAGGAGTAGTAGACTAGAGGTGTAGTAGACTAGGGGAGTAGTAGACTAGAGGAGTAGTAGACTAGAGGTGTAGTAGACTAGAGGTGTAGTAGACTAGAGGTGTAGTAGACTAGGGGAGTAGTAGACTAGAGGAGTAGTAGACTAGAGGAGTAGTAGACTAGGGGAGTAGTAGACTAGAGGAGTAGTAGTAGACTAGGGGAGTAGTAGACTAGGGGAGTAGTAGTAGACTAGAGGAGTAGTAGACTAGAGGAGTAGTAGACTAGAGGAGTAGAAGTAGAGTAGAGGAGTAGTAGTAGACTAGAGGAGTAGTAGTAGACTAGAGGAGTAGTAGACTAGAGGAGTAGTAGACTAGAGGAGTAGTAGAGTAGAGGAGTAGTAGACTAGAGGAGTAGTAGACTAGGGGAGCAATAGACTACAGGAGTAGTAGACTAGGGGAGTAGTAGACTAGAGGAGTAGTAGACTAAAGGAGTAGTAGACTAGAGGAGTAGTAATAGACTAGAGGAGTAGTAGTAGACAAGAGGAGTAGTAGACTAGAGGAGTAATAGACTAGAGGAGTAATAGACTAGAGGAGTAGTAGACTAGAGGAGTCGTAGACTAGAGGAGTAGTAGACTAGGGGAGTAGTAGACTAGAGGAGTAGTAGACTAGGGGAGTAGTAGACTAGAGGAATAGCAGACTAGAGTAGTAGCAGACTAGAGGAGTAGTAGTAGACTAGAGGAGTAGTAGACTAGGGGAGTAGTAGACTAGAGGAATAGCAGACTAGAGTAGTAGCAGACTAGAGGAGTAGTAGTAGACTAGAGGAGTAGTAGACTAGGGGAGTAGTAGTGTAGAGGAGCAATAGACTACAGGAGTAGTAGACTAGGGGAGCAATAGACTACAGGAGTAGTAGACTAGGGGAGTAGTAGACTAGAGGAGTAGTAGACTAAAGGAGTAGTAGACTAGAGGAGTAGTAGTAGACTAGAGGAGTAGTAGTAGACTAGAGGAGTAGTAGACTAGAGGAGTAGTAGAGTAGAGGAGTAGTAGACTAGAGGAGTAGTAGAGTAGAGGAGCAATAGACTAGAGGAGTAGTAGAGTAGAGGAGTAGTAGAGTAGAGGAGCAATAGACTAGAGGCGTAGTAGACTAGAGGAGTAGTAGACTAGAGGAGTCGTAGACTAGAGGAGTAGTAGACTAGGGGAGTAGTAGACTAGAGGAGTAGTAGACTAGGGGAGTAGTAGACTAGAGGAATAGCAGACTAGAGTAGTAGCAGACTAGAGGAGTAGTAGTAGACTAGAGGAGTAGTAGACTAGGGGAGTAGTAGACTAGGGGAGTAGTAGACTAGAGGAGTAGTAGACAAGGGGAGTAGTAGACTAGAGCAGTATCAGACTAGAGGAGTAGTAGTAGACTAGAGGAGTAGTAGACTAGAGGAGTAGTAGACTAGAGGAGTAGTAGTAGACTAGAGGAATAGCAGACTAGAGTAGTAGCAGACTAGAGGAGTAGTAGTAGACTAGAGGAGTAGTAGTAGACTAGAGGAGTAGTAGTAGACTAGGGGAGTAGTAGCCTAGGGGAGTAGTAGACTAGAGGAGTAGTAGACTAGAGTAGTAGTAGACTAGAGTAGTAGTAGACTAGGGGAGTAGTAGTAGACTAGAGTAGTAGTAGACTAGGGGAGTAGTAGACTAGAGGAGTAGTAGACTAGAGTAGTAGTAGACTAGAGTAGTAGTAGCCGAGGGGAGTAGTAGACTACAGTAGTAGTAGACTAGAGGAGTAGTAGACTAAAGGAGTAGTAGACTAAAGGAGTAGTAGACTAGAGGAGCAGTAGTAGACTAGAGGAGTAGTAGTAGACTAGAGGAGTAGTAGCAGACTAGAGGAGTAGTAGACTAGGGGAGTAGCAGTAGACTAGAGGAGTAGTAGACTAGAGGAGTAGTAGACTAGAGGAATAGCAGACTAGAGTAGTAGTAGACTAGAGGAGTAGTAGACTAGAGTAGTAGTAGACTAGAGGAGTAGTAGACTAGAGTAGTAGAAGACTAGAGGAGTAGTAGACTAAAGGAGTAGTAGACTAGAGGAGCAGTAGTAGACTAGAGGAGTAGTAGTAGACTAGAGGAGTAGTAGTAGACTAGAGGAGTAGTAGCAGACTAGAGGAGTAGTAGACTAGGGGAGTAGCAGTAGACTAGAGGAGTAGTAGCCGAGGGGAGTAGTAGACTACAGTAGTAGTAGACTAGAGGAGTAGTAGACTAAAGGAGTAGTAGACTAAAGGAGTAGTAGACTAGAGGAGCAGTAGTAGACTAGAGGAGTAGTAGTAGACTAGAGGAGTAGTAGCAGACTAGAGGAGTAGTAGACTAGGGGAGTAGCAGTAGACTAGGGGAGTAGTAGACTAGAGGAGTAGTAGACTAGAGGAATAGCAGACTAGAGTAGTAGTAGACTAGAGGAGTAGTAGACTAGAGTAGTAGAAGACTAGAGTAGTAGAAGACTAGAGGAGTAGTAGACTAAAGGAGTAGTAGACTAGAGGAGCAGTAGTAGACTAGAGGAGCAGTAGTAGACTAGAGGAGTAGTAGTAGACTAGAGGAGTAGTAGTAGACTAGAGGAGTAGTAGCAGACTAGAGGAGTAGTAGACTAGGGGAGTAGCAGTAGACTAGAGGAGTAGTAGACTAGAGGAGTAGTAGACTAGAGGAATAGCAGACTAGAGTAGTAGTAGACTAGAGGAGTAGTAGACTAGAGTAGTAGAAGACTAGAGGAGTAGTAGACTAAAGGAGTAGTAGTAGACTAGAGGAGTAGTAGCAGACTAGAGGAGTAGTAGACTAGGGGAGTAGCAGTAGACTAGAGGAGTAGTAGACTAGAGGAGTAGTAGACTAGAGGAATAGCAGACTAGAGTAGTAGTAGACTAGAGGAGTAGTAGACTAGAGTAGTAGAAGACTAGAGGAGTAGTAGACTAAAGGAGTAGTAGACTAGAGGAGCAGTAGTAGACTAGAGGAGTAGTAGTAGACTAGAGGAGTAGTAGTAGACTAAAGGAGTAGTAGACTTGAGGAGTAGTAGTAGACTAGAGGAGTAGTAGCAGACTAGAGGAGTAGTAGACTAGAGGTGTAGTAGACTAGAGGTGTAGTAGACTAGGGGAGTAGTAGACTAGGGGAGTAGTAGACTAGAGGAGTAGTAGACTAGAGGAGTAGTAGACTAGAGGAGTAGTAGTAGACTAGAGGAGTAGTAGACTAGGGGAGTAGTAGTAGACTAGAGGAGTAGTAGACTAGAGGAGTAGTAGACTAGAGGAGTAGTAGACTAGAGGAGTAGTAGTAGTAGTAGACTAGAGGAGGAGTAGTAGACTAGAGGAGTAGTAGTAGACTAGAGGAGTAGTAGTAGACTAGAGGAGTAGTAGTAGACTAGAGGAGTAGTAGAGTAGAGGAGTAGTAGACTAGAGGAGTAGTAGACTAGAGGAGTAGTAGAGTAGAGGAGCAATAGACTACAGGAGTAGTAGACTAGGGGAGCAATAGACTACAGGAGTAGTAGACTAGGGGAGTAGTAGACTAGAGGAGTAGTAGACTAAAGGAGTAGTAGACTAGAGGAGTAGTAATAGACTAGAGGAGTAGTAGTAGACAAGAGGAGTAGTAGACTAGAGGAGCAGTAGTAGACTAGAGGAGGAGTAGTAGACTAGGGGAGTAGTAGACTAGGGGAGTAGTAGTAGACTAGGGGAGTAGTAGACTAGAGTAGTAGTAGTAGACAAGAGGAGTAGTAGACTAGAGGAGTAATAGACTAGAGGAGTAGTAGACTAGAGAGTCGTAGACTAGAGGAGTAGTAGACTAGGGGAGTAGTAAGCTAGAGGAGTAGTAGACTAGGGGAGTAGTAGACTAGAGGAATAGCAGACTAGAGTAGTAGCAGACTAGAGGAGTAGTAGTAGACTAGAGGAGTAGTAGACTAGGGGAGTAGTAGACTAGAGGAATAGCAGACTAGAGTAGCAGCAGACTAGAGGAGTAGTAGTAGACTAGAGGAGTAGTAGACTAGGGGAGTAGTAGTGTAGAGGAGCAATAGACTACAGGAGTAGTAGACTAGGGGAGCAATAGACTACAGGAGTAGTAGACTAGGGGAGTAGTAGACTAGAGGAGTAGTAGACTAAAGGAGTAGTAGACTAGAGGAGTAGTAGTAGACTAGAGGAGTAGTAGTAGACTAGAGGAGTAGTAGACTAGAGGAGTAGTAGAGTAGAGGAGTAGTAGACTAGAGGAGTAGTAGAGTAGAGGAGCAATAGACTAGAGGAGTAGTAGAGTAGAGGAGTAGTAGAGTAGAGGAGCAATAGACTAGAGGCGTAGTACACTAGAGGAGTAGTAGACTAGAGGAGTAGTAGAGTAGAGGAGTAGTAGACTAGAGGAGCAGTAGTAGACTAGAGGAGTAGTAGCAGACTAGAGTAGTAGTAGACTAGGGGAGTAGTAGTAGACTAGAGGAGTAGTAGACCAGAGGAGTAGTAGTAGTAGACTAGAGTTGTAGTAGTAGACTAGAGGAGTAGTAGACTAGAGGAGTAGTAGACTAGAGTTGTAGACTAGAGGAGTAGTAGACTAGAGGCGTAGTAGACTAGAGTAGTAGTAGACTAGAGGAGTAGCAGACTAGAGGAGTAGAAGTAGACTAGAGGAGTAGTATGTAGACTAGAGGTGTAGTAGACTTGAGGAGTAGTATGTAGACTAGAGGAGTAGTAGCAGACTAGAGGAGTAGTAGACTAGAGGTGTAGTAGACTAGAGGTGTAGTAGACTAGGGGAGTAGTAGACTAGGGGAGTAGTAGACTAGAGGAGTAGTAGACTAGAGGAGTAGTAGTAGACTAGAGGAGTAGTAGTAGACTAGAGGAGTAGTAGACTAGAGGAGTAGTAGACTAGAGGAGTAGTAGACTAGAGGAGTAGTAGTAGTAGACTAGAGGAGTAGTAGAAGACTAGAGGAGTAGTAGTAGACTAGAAGAGGAGTAGTAGTAGACTAGAGGAGTAGTAGTAGACTAGAGGAGTAGTAGTAGACTAGAGGAGTAGTAGACTAGAGGAGTAGTAGAGTAGAGGAGTAGTAGACTAGAGGAGTAGTAGAGTAGAGGAGCAATAGACTACAGGAGTAGTAGACTAGGGGAGCAATAGACTACAGGAGTAGTAGACTAGGGGAGTAGTAGACTAGAGGAGTAGTAGACTAAAGGAGTAGTAGACTAGAGGAGTAGTAGTAGACTAGAGGAGTAGTAGTAGACAAGAGGAGTAGTAGACTAGAGGAGTAATAGACTAGAGGAGTAGTAGACTAGAGGAGTCGTAGACTAGAGGAGTAGTAGACTAGGGGAGTAGTAGACTAGAGGAGTAGTAGAGTAGAGGAGCAATAGACTAGAGGAGTAGTAGAGTAGAGGAGTAGTAGAGTAGAGGAGCAATAGACTAGAGGCGTAGTAGACTAGAGGAGTAGTAGACTAGAGGAGTAGTAGAGTAGAGGAGTAGTAGACTAGAGGAGCAGTAGTAGACTAGAGGAGTAGTAGCAGACTAGAGTAGTAGTAGACTAGGGGAGTAGTAGACTAGAGGAGTAGTAGTAGACTAGAGGAGTAGTAGACCAGAGGAGTAGTAGTAGTAGACTAGAGTTGTAGTAGTAGACTAGAGGAGTAGTAGACTAGAGGAGTAGTAGACTAGAGTTGTAGACTAGAGGAGTAGTAGACTAGAGGCGTAGTAGACTAGAGTAGTAGTAGACTAGAGGAGTAGCAGAATAGAGGAGTAGTAGTAGACTAGAGGAGTAGTATGTAGACTAGAGGTGTAGTAGACTTGAGGAGTAGTATGTAGACTAGAGGAGTAGTAGCAGACTAGAGGAGTAGTAGACTAGAGGTGTAGTAGACTAGAGGTGTAGTAGACTAGAGGAGTAGTAGACTAGAGGAGTAGTAGACTAGAGGAGTAGTAGACTAGAGGAGTAGTAGTAGACTAGAGGAGTAGTAGTAGACTAGGGGAGTAGTAGACTAGGGGAGTAGTAGTAGACTAGAGGAGTAGTAGACTAGAGGAGTAGTAGACTAGAGGAGTAGTAGACTAGAGGAGTAGTAGTAGTAGACTAGAGGAGTAGTAGTAGACTAGAGGAGTAGTAGTAGACTAGAAGAGGAGTAGTAGTAGACTAGAGGAGTAGTAGTAGACTAGAGGAGTAGTAGACTAGATGAGTAGTAGACTAGAGGAGTAGTAGACTAGAGGAGTAGTAGAGTAGAGGAGTAGTAGACTAGAGGAGTAGTAGAGTAGAGGAGCAGTAGACTACAGGAGTAGTAGACTAGGGGAGCAGTAGACTACAGGAGTAGTAGACTAGGGGAGTAGTAGACTAGAGGAGTAGTAGACTAAAGGAGTAGTAGACTAGAGGAGTAGTAGTAGACTAGAGGAGTAGTAGTAGACAAGAGGAGTAGTAGACTAGAGGAGTAGTAGACTAGAGGAGTAGTAGACTAGAGGAGTCGTAGACTAGAGGAGTAGTAGACTAGGGGAGTAGTAGACTAGAGGAGTAGTAGACTAGGGGAGTAGTAGACTAGAGGAATAGCAGACTAGAGTAGTAGCAGACTAGAGGAGTAGTAGTAGACTAGAGGAGTAGTAGACTAGGGGAGTAGTAGACTAGGGGAGTAGTAGACTAGAGGAGTAGTAGACAAGGGGAGTAGTAGACTAGAGGAGTAGTAGTAGACTAGAGGAGTAGTAGTAGACTAGAGGAGTAGTAGACTAGAGGAGTAGTAGACTAGAGGAGTAGTAGACTAGAGGAGTAGTAGTAGACTAGAGGAATAGCAGACTAGAGTAGTAGCAGACTAGAGGAGTAGTAGTAGACTAGAGGAGTAGTAGTAGACTAGAGCAGTAGTAGTAGACTAGGGGAGTAGTAGCCTAGGGGAGTAGTAGACTAGAGGAGTAGTAGACTAGAGGAGTAGTAGACTAGAGGAGTAGTAGACTAGAGTAGTAGTAGACTAGGGGAGTAGTAGACTAGGGGAGTAGTAGACTAGGGGAGTAGTAGACTAGAGTAGTAGTAGACTAGAGGAGTAGTAGACTAAAGGAGTAGTAGACTAAAGGAGTAGTAGACTAGAGGAGCAGTAGTAGACTAGAGGAGTAGTAGTAGACTAGAGGAGTAGTAGTAGACTAGAGGAATAGCAGACTAGAGTAGTAGTAGACTAGAGGAGTAGTAGACTAGAGTAGTAGAAGACTAGAGGAGTAGTAGACTAAAGGAGTAGTAGTAGACTAGAGGAGGAGTAGCAGACTAGGGGAGTAGTAGACTACGGGAGTAGCAGTAGACTAGAGGAGTAGTAGACTAGAGGAGTAGTAGACTAGAGGAATAGCAGACTAGAGTAGTAGTAGACTAGAGGAGTAGTAGACTAGAGTAGTAGTAGACTAAAGGAGTAGTAGACTAAAGGAGTAGTAGACTAGAGGAGTAGTAGACTAGAGTAGTAGAAGACTAGAGGAGTAGTAGACTAAAGGAGTAGTAGACTAGAGGAGCAGTAGTAGACTAGAGGAGTAGTAGTAGACTAGAGGAGTAGTATGTAGACTAGAGGAGTAGTAGTAGACTAGGGGAGTAGTAGACTAGGGGAGTAGTAGTAGACTAGAGGAGTAGTAGACTAGAGGAGTAGTAGACTAGAGGAGTAGTAGACTAGAGGAGTAGTAGACTAGAGGAGTAGTAGTAGACTAGAGGAGTAGTAGTAGACTAGAGGAGTAGTAGACTAGAGGAGTAGTAGTAGACTAGAGTAGTAGTAGACTAGAGGAGTAGTAGACTAGAGGAGTAGTAGACTAGAGGAGTAGTAGACTAGAGTAGTAGAAGACTAGAGGAGTAGTAGACTAAAGGAGTAGTAGACTAGAGGAGCAGTAGTAGACTAGAGGAGTAGTAGTAGACTAGAGGAGTAGTAGTAGACTAGAGGAGTAGTAGTAGACTAGAGGAGTAGTAGACTAGGGAGGAGTAGTAGACTAGAGGAGTAGTAGACTAGAGGAGTAGTAGACTAGAGGAGTAGTAGACTAGAGGAGTAGTAGACTAGAGGAGTAGTAGTAGACTAGAGGAGTAGTAGTAGACTAGAGGAGTAGTAGTAGACTAGAGGAGTAGTAGAACTAGAGGAGTAGTAGACTAGAGGAGTAGTAGAGTAGAGGAGTAGTAGACTAGAGGAGTAGTAGAGTAGAGGAGTAGTAGACTAGAGGAGTAGTAGAGTAGAGGAGCAATAGACTACAGGAGTAGTAGAGTAGAGGAGCAATAGACTACAGGAGTAGTAGACTAGGGGAGCAATAGACTACAGGAGTAGTAGACTAGGGGAGTAGTAGACTAGAGGAGTAGTAGACTAAAGGAGTAGTAGACTAGAAGAGTAGTAGTAGACTAGAGGAGTAGTAGTAGACAAGAGGAGTAGTAGACTAGAGGAGTAATAGACTAGAGGAGTAGTAGACTAGAGGAGTAGTAGTAGTAGACTAGAGGAGTAGTAGTAGACTAGAGGAGTAGTAGTAGACTAGAAGAGGAGTAGTAGTAGACTAGAGGAGTAGTAGTAGACTAGAGGAGTAGTAGACTAGATGAGTAGTAGAGTAGAGGAGTAGTAGAGTAGAGGAGTAGTAGAGTAGAGGAGTAGTAGACTAGAGGAGTAGTAGAGTAGAGGAGCAATAGACTACAGGAGTAGTAGACTAGGGGAGCAATAGACTACAGGAGTAGTAGACTAGGGGAGTAGTAGACTAGAGGAGTAGTAGACTAAAGGAGTAGTAGACTAGAGGAGTAGTAGACTAGAGGAGTAGTAGACTAGAGGAGTAGTAGACTAGAGGAGTCGTAGACTAGAGGAGTAGTAGACTAGGGGAGTAGTAGACTAGAGGAGTAGTAGACTAGGGGAGTAGTAGACTAGAGGAATAGCAGACTAGAGTAGTAGCAGACTAGAGGAGTAGTAGTAGACTAGAGGAGTAGTAGACTAGGGGAGTAGTAGACTAGGGGAGTAGTAGACTAGAGGAGTAGTAGACAAGGGGAGTAGTAGACTAGAGCAGTAGCAGACTAGAGGAGTAGTAGTAGACTAGAGGAGTAGTAGACTAGAGGAGTAGTAGACTAGAGGAGTAGTAGACTAGAGGAGTAGTAGTAGACTAGAGGAATAGCAGACTAGAGTAGTAGCAGACTAGAGGAGTAGTAGTAGACTAGAGGAGTAGTAGTAGACTAGAGGAGTAGTAGTAGACTAGAGCAGTAGTAGTAGACTAGGGGAGTAGTAGCCTAGGGGAGTAGTAGACTAGAGGAGTAGTAGTCTAGAGGAGTAGTAGACTAGAGTAGTAGTAGACTAGGGGAGTAGTAGACTAGGGGAGTAGTAGACTAGGGGAGTAGTAGACTAGAGTAGTAGTAGACTAGAGGAGTAGTAGACTAAAGGAGTAGTAGACTAAAGGAGTAGTAGACTAGAGGAGCAGTAGTAGACTAGAGGAGCAGTAGTAGACTAGAGGAGTAGCAGTAGACTAGAGGAGTAGTAGACTAGGGGAGTAGCAGTAGACTAGAGGAGTAGTAGACTAGAGGAGTAGTAGACTAGAGGAATAGCAGACTAGAGTAGTAGTAGACTAGAGGAGTAGTAGACTAGAGTAGTAGAAGACTAGAGGAGTAGTAGACTAAAGGAGTAGTAGTAGACTAGAGGAGGAGTAGCAGACTAGGGGAGTAGTAGACTACGGGAGTAGCAGTAGACTAGAGGAGTAGTAGACTAGAGGAGTAGTAGACTAGAGGAATAGCAGACTAGAGTAGTAGTAGACTAGAGGAGTAGTAGACTAGAGTAGTAGAAGACTAAAGGAGTAGTAGACTAAAGGAGTAGTAGTCTAGAGGAGTAGTAGACTAGAGTAGTAGAAGACTAGAGGAGTAGTAGACTAAAGGAGTAGTAGACTAGAGGAGCAGTAGTAGACTAGAGGAGTAGTAGTAGACTAGAGGAGTAGTATGTAGACTAGAGGAGTAGTAGACTAGAGGAGTAGTAGTAGACTAGGGGAG
This sequence comes from Salmo salar, assembly GCF_905237065.1. Classification (NCBI taxonomy): domain Eukaryota; kingdom Metazoa; phylum Chordata; class Actinopteri; order Salmoniformes; family Salmonidae; genus Salmo; species Salmo salar. The sequence goes on along the minus strand of NC_059446.1, from coordinate 14,795,293 downwards.
TAGTAGACTAGGGGAGTAGTAGTAGACTAGAGGAGTAGTAGACTAGAGGAGTAGTAGACTAGAGGAGTAGTAGACTAGAGGAGTAGTAGACTAGAGGAGTAGTAGTAGTAGACTAGAGGAGTAGTAGTAGACTAGAGGAGTAGTAGTAGACTAGAGGAGTAGTAGTAGACTAGAGGAGTAGTAGACTAGAGGAGTAGTAGAGTAGAGGAGTAGTAGACTAGAGGAGTAGTAGAGTAGAGGAGTAGTAGACTAGAGGAGTAGTAGAGTAGAGGAGTAGTAGACTAGAGGAGTAGTAGAGTAGAGGAGCAATAGACTAGAGGAGTAGTAGAATAAAGGAGCAACAGACTAGAGGAGTAGTAGACTAGGGGAGCAGTAGACTAGAGGAGTAGTAGACTAGGGGAGTAGTAGACTAGAGGAGTAGTAGACTAAAGGAGTAGTAGACTAGAAGAGTAGTAGTAGACTAGAGGAGTAGTAGTAGACAAGAGGAGTAGTAGACTAGAGGAGTAATAGACTAGAGGAGTAGTAGACTAGAGGAGTAGTAGACTAGAGGAGTAGTAGACGGGGAGTAGTAGACTAGAGGAGTAGTAGACTAGGGGAGTAGTAGACTAGAGGAATAGCAGACTAGAGTAGTAGCAGACTAGAGGAGTAGTAGTAGACTAGAGGAGTAGTAGACTAGGGGAGTAGTAGACTAGGGGAGTAGTAGACTAGAGGAGTAGTAGACAAGGGGAGTAGTAGACTAGAGCAGTAGCAGACTAGAGGAGTAGTAGTAGACTAGAGGAGTAGTAGTAGACTAGAGGAGTAGTAGTAGACTAGAGGAGTAGTAGTAGACTAGAGGAGTAGTAGTAGACTAGAGGAATAGCAGACTAGAGTAGTAGCAGACTAGAGGAGTAGTAGTAGACTAGGGGAGTAGTAGACTAGAGGAGTAGTAGACTAGAGTAGTAGTAGACTAGAGTAGTAGTAGACTAGAGGAGTAGTAGACTAGAGGAGTAGTAGACTAGAGGAGTAGTAGACTAGAGGAGTAGTAGACTAGAGTAGTAGTAGCCGAGGGGAGTAGTAGACTAGAGGAGTAGTAGACTAGAGTAGTAGTAGACTAGAGGAGTAGTAGACTAGAGGAGTAGTAGACTAGAGGAGTAGTAGACTAGAGTAGTAGTAGACTAGAGGAGTAGTAGACTAGAGGAGTAGTAGACTAAAGGAGTAGTAGACTAGAGGAGCAGTAGTAGACTAGAGGAGTAGTAGTAGACTAGAGGAGTAGTAGCAGACTAGAGGAGTAGTAGACTAGGGGAGTAGCAGTAGACTAGAGGAGTAGTAGACTAGAGGAGTAGTAGACTAGAGGAATAGCAGACTAGAGTAGTAGTAGACTAGAGGAGTAGTAGACTAGAGTAGTAAAAGACTAGAGGAGCAGTAGTAGACTAGAGGAGTAGTAGACTAGAGGAGTAGTAGTAGACTAGAGGAGTAGTAGCAGACTAGAGTAGTAGTAGACTAGAGTAGTAGTAGACTAGGGGAGTAGTAGACTAGGGGAGTAGTAGACTAGAGGAGTAGTAGACTAGAGGAGTAGTAGTAGACTCAAGGAGTAGTAGTAGTAGACTCGAGGAGTAGTAGACTAGAGGAGTAGTAGACTAGAGGAGTAGTAGACTAGAGTAGTAGTAGACTAGAGGAGTAGCAGACTAGAGGAGTAGTAGTAGACTAGAGGAGTAGTAGACTAGAGGAGTAGTAGACTAGAGGAGTAGCATACTAGAGGAGTAGTAGTAGACTAGAGGAGTAGTAGTAGACTAGAGGAGTAGTAGTAGACTAGAGGAGTAGTAGTAGACTAGAGGAGTAGTAATAGACTAGGGGAGTAGTAGACTAGAGGAGTAGTAGACTAGAGGAGTAGTAGACTAGAGGAGTAGTAGACTAGAGAAGTAGTAGACTAGGGGATTAGTAGACTAGAGGAGTAGTAGACTAGAGGAGTAGTAGTTGACTAGAGGAGAAGTAGTAGACTAGAGGAATAGCAGACTAGAGTAGTAGCAGACTAGAGGACTAGTAGTAGACTAGAGGAGTAGTAGACTAGAGGAGTAGTAGTAGACTAGAGGAGTAGTAGTAGACTAGGGGAGTAGTAGCAGACTAGAGTAGTAGTAGACTAGAGTAGTAGTAGTTGACTAGAGGAGAAGTAGTAGACTAGAGGAATAGCAGACTAGAGTAGTAGCAGACTAGAGGACTAGTAGTAGACTAGAGGAGTAGTAGACTAGAGGAGTAGTAGTAGACTGTAGCCTAGGGGAGTAGTAGGCTAGAGGAGTAGTAGACTAGAGTAGTAGTAGACTAGAGTAGTAGTAGACTAGGGGAGTAGTAGTAGACTAGAGTAGTAGTAGACTAGGGGAGTAGTAGACTAGAGGAGTAGTAGACTAGAGGAGTAGTAGACTAGAGGAGTAGTAGACTAGGGGAGTAGTAGACTAGAGGAGTAGTAGTAGACTAGGGGAGTAGTAGCCTAGGGGAGTAGTAGACTAGAGTAGTAGTAGACTAGAGTAGTAGTAGACTAGAGTAGTAGTAGACTAGGGGAGTAGTAGACTAGAGAAGTAGTAGACTAGAGGAGTAGTAGACTAGAGGAGTAGTAGACTAGAGGAGTAGTAGACTAGAGGAGTAGTAGACTAGAGTAGTAGTAGCCGAGGGGAGTAGTAGGCTAGAGGAGTAGTAGCCGAGGGGAGTAGTAGACTAGAGGAGTAGTAGACTAGAGTAGTAGTAGACTAGGGGAGTAGTAGACTAGAGGAGTAGTAGACTAGAGGAGTAGTAGACTAGAGTAGAAGTAGACTAGAGGAGTAGTAGACTAAAGGAGTAGTAGACTAGAGGAGCAGTAGTAGACTAGAGGAGTTGTAGTAGACTAGAGGAGTAGTAGTAGACTAGAGGAGTAGTAGCAGACTAGAGGAGTAGTAGACTAGGGGAGTAGCAGTAGACTAGAGGAGTAGTAGACTAGAGGAGTAGTAGACTAGAGGAATAGCAGACTAGAGTAGTAGTAGACTAGAGGAGTAGTAGACTAGAGTAGTAGAAGACTAGAGGAGTAGTAGACTAAAGGAGTAGTAGACTAGAGGAGCAGTAGTAGACTAGAGGAGTAGTAGCAGACTAGAGGAGTAGTAGCAGACTAGAGTAGTAGTAGACTAGAGTAGTAGTAGACTAGGGGAGTAGTAGACTAGAGGAGTAGTAGACTAGAGGAGTAGTAGTAGACTAGAGGAGTAGTAGTAGTAGACTCGAGGAGTAGTAGACTAGAGGAGTAGTAGACTAGAGGAGTAGCAGACTAGAGGAGTAGTAGTAGACTAGAGGAGTAGTAGACTAGAGGAGTAGCATACTAGAGGAGTAGTAGTAGACTAGAGGAGTAGTAGTAGACTAGAGGAGTAGTAGTAGACTAGAGGAGTAGTAGCAGACTAGGGGAGTAGTAGTAGACTAGAGGAGTAGTAGGTAGACTAGAGGAGTAGTAGTAGACTAGAGGAGTAGTAGTAGACTAGAGGAGTAGTAATAGACTAGGGGAGTAGTAGACTAGGAGAGTAGTAGCAGACTAGAGTAGTAGTAGACTAGAGTAGTAGTAGACTAGAGGAGTAGCAGTAGACTAGAGTAGTAGTAGACTAGAGGAGTAGCAGTAGACTAGAGTAGTAGTGGACTAGAGTAGTAGTAGACTAGAGGAGTAGCAGTAGACTAGAGGAGTAGTAGACTAGAGGAGTAGTAGACTAGGGGAGTAGTAGACTAGAGGAGTAGTAGACTAGAGGAGTAGTAGACTAGAGGAGTAGTAGACTAGAGGAGTAGGAGACTAGAGGAGTAGTAGTTGACTAGAGGAGGAATAGCAGACTAGAGTAGTAGCAGACTAGAGTAGTAACAGACTAGAGTAGTAGTAGACTAGAGGAGTAGTAGACTAGAGGAGTAGTAGTAGACTAGATGAGTAGTAGTAGACTAGAGGAGTAGTAGTAGACATGAGGAGTAGTAGCAGACTAGAGGAGTAGTAGCAGACTAGAGGAGTAGTAGCAGACTAGAGGAGTAGTAGTAGACTAGAGGAGTAGTAGACTAGAGGAGTAGTATTAGACTAGAGGAGTAGTAGCAGACTAGAGTAGTAGTAGACTAGAGGAGTAGTAGACTAGAGGAGTAGTAGACTAGAGGAGTAGTAGTAGACTAGAGGAGTAGTAGTAGACTAGAGGAGTAGTAGACTAGAGGAGTAGTAGACTAGAGGAGTAGTAGTAGACTAGAGGAGTAGTAGACTAGAGGAGTAGTAGACTAGAAGAGTAGTAGACTAGAGGAGTAGTAGACTAGAGGAGTAGTAGACTAGAGGAGAAGTAGACTAGAGGAGTAGTAGACTAGGGGAGTAGTAGTAGACTAGAGGAGTAGTAGACTAGAGGAGTAGTAGACTAGAGGAGTAGTAGTTGACTAGAGGAGTAGTAGTTGACTAGAGGAGTAGTAGTAGACTAGGGGAGTAGTAGACTAGGGGAGTAGTAGACTAGAGGAGTAGTAGACTAGGGGAGTAGTAGTAGACTAGGGGAGTAGCAGACTAGAGGAGTAGTAGCAGACTAGAGGAGTAGTAGACTAGAGGAGTAGTAGACTAGAGGAGTAGTAGACTAGAGGAGTAGTAGTTGATTAGAGGAGTAGAAGTAGACTAGAGGAGTAGAAGTAGACTAGGGGATTAGTAGACTAGGGGAGTAGTAGACTAGAGGAGTAGTAGACTAAAGGAGTAGTAGACTAGAGGAGTAGTAGTAGACTAGAGGAGTAGTAGTAGACAAGAGGAGTAGTAGACTAGAGGAGTAGTAGACTAGAGGAGTAGTAGACTAGAGGAGTAGTAGACTAGAGGAGTCGAGACAGGGAGTAGTAGACTAGAGGAGTAGTAGACTAGGGGAGTAGTAGACTAGAGGAGCAGCAGACTAGAGTAGTAGCAGACTAGAGGAGTAGTAGACTAGAGGAGTAGTAGACTAGGGGAGTAGTAGACTAGGGGAGTAGTAGACTAGAGGAGTAGTAGACAAGGGGAGTAGAAGACTAGAGCAGTAGCAGACTAGAGGAGTAGTAGTAGACTAGAGGAGTAGTAGTAGACTAGAGGAGTAGCAGACTAGAGCAGAGGAGTAGCAGACTAGAGGAGTAGTAGGCTCGAGGAGTAGTAGTAGACTAGAGGAGTAGTAGTAGACTAGAGGAGTAGTAGGCTCGAGGAGTAGTAGTAGACTAGAGGAGTAGTAGTAGACTAGAGGAGTAGTAGACTAGAGGAGTAGTAGACTAGAGGAGTAGTAGACTAGGGGAGTAGTAGACTAGAGGAGTAGTAGACTAGAGTAGAAGTAGACTAGAGGAGTAGTAGACTAAAGGAGTAGTAGACTAAAGGAGTAGTAGACTAGAGGAGCAGTAGTAGACTAGAGGAGTAGTAGTAGACTAGAGGAGTAGTAGCAGACTAGAGGAGTAGTAGACTAGGGGAGTAGCAGTAGACTAGAGGAGTAGTAGACTAGAGGAGTAGTAGACTAGAGGAATAGCAGACTAGAGTAGTAGTAGACTAGAGGAGTAGTAGACTAGAGTAGTAGAAGACTAGAGGAGTAGTAGACTAAAGGAGTAGTAGACTAGAGGAGCAGTAGTAGACTAGAGGAGTAGTAGTAGACTAGAGGAGTAGTAGCAGACTAGAGTAGTAGTAGACTAGAGTAGTAGTAGACTAGGGGAGTAGTAGACTAGGGGAGTAGTAGACTAGAGGAGTAGTAGACTAGAGGAGTAGTAGTAGACTAGAGGAGTAGTAGTAGTAGACTCGAGGAGTAGTAGACTAGAGGAGTAGCAGACTAGAGGAGTAGTAGTAGACTAGAGGAGTAGTAGACTAGAGGAGTAGTAGACTAGAGGAGTAGTAGACTAGAGGAGTAGTAGTAGACTAGAGGAGTAGTAGTAGACTAGAGGAGTAGTAGCAGACTAGAGGAGTAGTAGACTAGAGGAGTAGTAGTAGACTAGAGGAGTAGTAGTAGACTAGAGGAGTAGTAGACTAGAGGAGTAGTAGACTAGAGGAGTAGTAGTAGACTAGAGGAGTAGTAGACTAGAGGAGTAGTAGCAGACTAGAGTAGTAGTAGACTAGAGTAGTAGTAGACTAGAGGAGTAGTAGTAGACTAGAGGAGTAGTAGACTAGAGGAGTAGTAGTAGACTAGGGGAGTAGTAGACTAGAGCAGTAGTAGTAGACTAGAGGAGTAGTAGTAGACTAGGGGAGTAGTAGACTAGGGGAGTAGTAGACTAGGGGAGTAGTAGACTAGAGGAGTAGTAGACTAGAGGAGTAGTAGACTAGGGGAGTAGTAGACTAGAGGAGTAGTAGACTAGAGGAGTAGTAGTTGACTAGAGGAGGAATAGCAGACTAGAGTAGTAACAGACTAGAGTAGTAGTAGACTAGAGGAGTAGTAGACTAGAGGAGTAGTAGTAGACTAGATGAGTAGTAGTAGACTAGAGGAGTAGTAGTAGACTAGAGGAGTAGTAGCAGACTAGAGGAGTAGTAGCAGACTAGAGGAGTAGTAGACTAGAGGAGTAGTAGACTAGAGGAGTAGTAGACTAGAGGAGTAGTAGTAGACTAGAGGAGTAGTAGTAGACTAGAGGAGTAGTAGACTAGAGGAGTAGTAGACTAGAGGAGTAGTAGACTAGAGGAGTAGTAGACTAGAGGAGTAGTAGACTAGAGGAGTAGTAGTAGACTAGAGGAGTAGTAGTAGACTAGAGGAGTAGTAGACTAGAGGAGTAGTAGACTAGAGGAGTAGTAGACTAGAGGAGTAGTAGACTAGAGGAGTAGTAGACTAGAGGAGTAGTAGACTAGAGGAGTAGTAGACTAGAGGAGTAGTAGTAGACTAGAGGAGTAGTAGTAGACTAGAGGAGTAGTAGTAGAGTAGAGGAGTAGTAGACTACAGGAGTAGTAGAGTAGAGGAGCAGTAGACTAGAGGAGTAGTAGACTAGAGGAGTAGTAGACTAGAGGAGTAGTAGTAGACTAGAGGAGTAGTAGTAGACTAGAGGAGTAGTAGACTAGAGGAGCAGTAGACTAGAGGAGTAGTAGAGTAGAGGAGCAATAGACTAGAGGAGTAGTAGACTAGAGGAGTAGTAGAGTAGAGGAGTAGTAGACTAGAGGAGTAGTAGACTAGAGGAGTAGTAGACTAGAGGAGTAGCAGACTAGAGGAGTAGTAGACTAGAGGAGTAGTAGACTAGAGGAGTAGTAGAGACTAGAGGAGTAGTAGACTAGAGGAGTAGTAGACTAGAGGAGTAGTAGACTAGAGGAGTAGTAGACTAGAGGAGTAGTAGAGACTAGAGGAGTAGTAGACTAGAGGAGTAGTAGACTAGAGGAGTAGTAGTAGACTAGAGGAGTAGTAGTAGACTAGAGGAGTAGTAGTAGACTAGAGGAGTAGTAGACTAGAGGAGTAGTAGACTAGAGGAGTAGTAGACTAGAGGAGTAGTAGACTAGAGGAGTAGTAGACTAGAGGAGTAGTAGACTAGAGGAGTAGTAGACTAGAGGAGTAGTAGACTAGAGGAGTAGTAGACTAGAGGAGTAGTAGCAGACTAGAGGAGTAGTAGTAGACTAGAGGAGTAGTAGACTAGAGGAGTAGTAGAGTAGAGGAGCAGTAGACTAGAGGAGTAGTAGAATAGAGGAGTAGTAGACTAGAGGAGTAGTAGACTAGAGGAGTAGTAGACTAGAGGAGTAGTAGAGAAGAGGAGCAATAGACTAGAGGAGTAGTAGAGGAGTAGTAGACTAGAGGAGTAGTAGACTAGAGGAGTAGTAGTAGACTAGAGGAGTAGTAGACTAGAGGAGTAGTAGACTAGAGGAGTAGTAGACTAGAGGAGTAGTAGTAGACTAGAGGAGTAGTAGTAGACTAGAGGAGTAGTAGTAGACTAGAGGAGTAGTAGACTAGAGGAGTAGTAGCAGACTAGAGGAGTAGTAGACTAGAGGAGGAGAGTAGTAGACTAGAGGAGTAGTAGACTAGAGGAGTAGTAGACTAGAGGAGTAGTAGACTAGAGGAGTAGTAGACTAGAGGAGTAGTAGTAGACTAGAGGAGTAGTAGACTAGAGGAGTAGTAGACTAGAGGAGTAGTAGGACTAGAGGAGTAGTAGCAGACTAGAGGAGTAGTAGACTAGAGGAGTAGTAGACTAGAGGAGTAGTAGACTAGAGGAGTAGTAGACTAGAGGAGTAGTAGACTAGAGGAGTAGTAGACTAGAGGAGTAGTAGACTAGAGAGTAGTAGACTAGAGGAGTAGTAGACCAGGGAGCAGCAGACTAGAGGAGTAGTAGACTAGAGGAGTAGTAGACTAGAGGAGTAGTAGAGAAGTAGACTAGAGGAGTAGTAGAGATAAGACTAGAGGAGTAGTAGACTAGAGGAGTAGTAGAGACTAGAGGAGTAGTAGTAGACTAGAGGAGTAGTAGACTAGAGGAGTAGTAGACTAGAGGAGTAGTAGACTAGAGGAGTAGTAGACTAGAGGAGTAGTAGACTAGAGGAGTAGTAGACTAGAGGAGTAGTAGACTAGAGAGTAGTAGTAGACTAGAGGAGTAGTAGCAGACTAGAGGAGCAGTAGACTAGAGGAGTAGTAGACTAGAGGAGTAGTAGACTAGAGGAGTAGTAGTAGACTAGAGGAGTAGTAGTAGACTAGAGGAGTAGTAGACTAGAGGAGTAGTAGACTAGAGGAGTAGTAGACTAGAGGAGTAGTAGACTAGAGGAGTAGCAGTAGACTAGAGGAGTAGTAGTAGACTAGAGGAGTAGTAGCAGACTAGAGGAGTAGTAGACTAGAGGAGTAGTAGCAGACTAGAGGAGTAGTAGTAGACTAGAGGAGTAGTAGAGACTAGAGCAGTAGACTAGAGGAGTAGTAGACTAGAGGAGTAGCAGACTAGAGGAGTAGTAGACTAGAGGGAGTAGTAGACTAGAGGAGTAGTAGACTAGAGGAGTAGTAGACTAGAGGAGCAGTAGACTAGAGGAGTAGTAGACTAGAGGAGTAGTAGCAGACTAGAGGGAGTAGTAGACTAGAGGAGTAGTAGAGACTAGAGGAGTAGTAGACTAGAGGAGTAGCAGTAGACTAGAGGAGTAGTAGACTAGAGGAGTAGTAGACTAGAGGAGTAGTAGACAGTAGACTAGAGGAGTAGTAGACTAGAGGAGTAGTAGAGCTAGAGGAGTAGTAGACTAGAGGAGTAGTAGTTGACTAGAGGAGTAGTAGTTGACTAGAGGAGTAGTAGTTGACTAGAGGAGTAGTAGTAGACTAGAGGAGTAGTAGACTAGAGTAGTAGTAGACTAGAGGAGTAGTAGACTAGAGGAGTAGTAGACTAGAGGAGTAGTAGACTAGAGGGAGTAGTAGACTAGAGGAGTAGTAGCAGACTAGAGGAGTAGTAGACTAGAGGAGTAGTAGTAGACTAGAGGAGTAGTAGACTAGAGGAGTAGTAGACTAGAGGAGTAGTAGACTAGAGGAGTAGTAGACTAGAGGAGTAGTAGCAACTAGAGGAGGAGTAGTAGACTAGAGAGATAGGAGTAGTAGACTAGAGGAGTAGTAGACTAGAGGAGTATAGACTAGAGGAGTAGTAGACTAGAGGAGTAGTAGACTAGAGGGAGTAGTAGACTAGAGGAGTAGTAGACTAGAGGAGTAGTAGTAGACTAGAGGAGTAGTAGACTAGAGGAGTAGTAGACTAGAGGAGTAGTAGACTAGAGGAGTAGTAGACTAGAGGAGTAGTAGACTAGAGGAGTAGTAGACTAGAGGAGTAGTAGACTAGAGGAGTAGTAGTAGACTAGAGGAGTAGTAGACTAGAGGAGTAGTAGACTAGAGGAGAGTAGTAGACTAGAGGAGTAGTAGACTAGAGGAGTAGTAGACTAAAGGAGTAGTAGACTAGAGGAGTAGTAGTAGACTAGAGGAGTAGTAGTAGACTAGAGGAGTAGTAGAGTAGAGGAGCAGTAGACTAGAGGAGTAGTAGAGTAGAGGAGCAATAGACTAGAGGAGTAGTAGACTAGAGGAGTAGTAGAGTAGAAGAGTAGTAGACTAGAGGAGTAGTAGAGTAGAGGAGCAAATGACTACAGGAGTAGTAGACTAGGGGAGTGGTAGACTAGAGGAGTAGTAGTAGACTAGAGGAGTAGTAGTAGACTAGAGGAGTAGTAGTAGACTAGAGGAGTAGTAGACTAGAGGAGTAGTAGACTAGAGGAGTAGTAGACTAGAGGAGTAGTAGAGACTAGAGGAGTAGTAGACTAGAGGAGTAGTAGACTAGAGGAGTAGTAGACTAGAGGAGTAGTAGACTAGAGGAGTAGTAGACTAGAGGAGTAGTAGACTAGAGGAGTAGTAGTAGACTAGAGGAGTAGTAGACTAGGGGAGTAGTAGACTAGAGGAGTAGTAGACTAGAGGAGTAGTAGACTAGAGGAGTAGTAGACTAGAGGGAAGTAGACTAGAGGAGTAGTAGACAGAGGAGTAGTAGACTAGAGGAGTAGTAGTAGACTAGAGGAGTAGTAGACTAGAGGAGTAGTAGACTAGAGGAGTAGTAGACTAGAGGAGGAGTAGTAGACTAGAGGAGTAGTAGACTAGAGGAGTAGTAGACTAGAGGAGTAGTAGACTAGAGGAGTAGTAGACTAGAGGAGTAGCAGACTAGAGGAGTAGTAGACTAGAGGAGTAGTAGACTAGAGGAGTAGTAGACTAGAGGAGTAGTAGACTAGAGGAGTAGTAGACTAGAGGAGTAGCAGACTAGAGGAGTAGTAGACAGAGCAGACTAGAGGAGTAGTAGACTAGAGGAGTAGTAGACTAGAGGAGGTAGAGAGACAGTAGACTAGAGGAGTAGACTAGGAGAGTAGTAGACTAGAGGAGTAGTAGACTAGAGGAGTGTAGTAGACTAGAGGAGTAGTAGACTAGAGGAGTAGTAGACTAGAGGAGTAGCAGACTAGAGGAGTAGTAGTAGACTAGAGGAGTAGTAGACTAGAGTAGTAGTAGACTAGAGGAGTAGTAGACTAGAGGAGTAGTAGTAGACTAGAGGAGTAGTAGACTAGAGGAGTAGTAGTAGACTAGAGGAGTAGTAGACCAGAGGAGTAGTAGACTAGAGGAGCAGTAGTAGACTAGAGGAGTAGTAGACTAGAGAGAGTAGTAGACTAGAGGAGTAGTAGACTAGAGGAGTAGTAGACTAGAGGAGTAGTAGACTAGAGGAGTAGTAGACTAGAGGGGAGTAGTAGACTAGAGGAGTAGTAGTAGACTAGAGGAGTAGTAGACTAGAGGAGTAGTAGACTAGAGGAGTAGTAGACTAGAGGAGTAGTAGACTAGAGGAGTAGTAGACTAGAGGAGTAGCAGACTAGAGGAGCAGTAGTAGACTAGAGGAGTAGTAGTAGACTAGAGGAGTAGTAGACTAGAGGAGTAGTAGACTAGAGGAGTAGTAGTAGACTAGAGGAGTAGTAGACTAGAGGAGTAGTAGACTAGAGGAGTAGTAGTAGACTAGAGGAGTAGTAGCAGACTAGAGGAGTAGTAGACTAGAGGAGTAGTAGTAGACTAGAGGAGTAGTAGACTAGAGGAGCAGTAGACTAGAGGAGTAGTAGACTAGAGGAGTAGTAGCAGACTAGAGGAGTAGTAGCAGACTAGAGGAGTAGTAGACTAGAGGAAGAATAGTAGACTAGAGGAGTAGTAGAGACTAGAGGAGTAGTAGACTAGAGGAGTAGTAGACTAGAGGAGTAGTAGTAGACTAGAGGAGTAGTAGACTAGGAGGAGAGTAGTAGACTAGAGGAGTAGTAGACTAGAGGAGTAGTAGACCAGAGGAGTAGTAGACTAGAGGAGTAGTAGACTAGAGGAGTAGTAGACTAGAGGAGTAGTAGACTAGAGGAGTAGTAGTAGACTAGAGGAGTAGTAGACTAGAGGAGTAGTAGCAGACTAGAGGAGTAGAAGCAGACTAGAGGAGTAGTAGACTAGAGGAGCAGTAGACTAGAGGAGTAGTAGGACTAGAGGAGTAGTAGACTAGAGGAGTAGTAGACTAGAGGAGTAGTAGACTAGAGGAGTAGTAGTAGACTAGAGGAGTAGTAGACTAGAGGAGTAGTAGACTAGAGGAGTAGTAGACTAGAGGAGTAGTAGAGACTAGAGGAGTAGTAGTAGACTAGAGGAGTAGTAGACTAGAGGAGTAGTAGACTAGAGGAGTAGTAGACTAGAGGAGTAGTAGTAGACTAGAGGAGTAGTAGACTAGAGGAGTAGTAGACTAGAGGAGTAGTAGACTAGAGGAGTAGTAGACTAGGGGAGTAGTAGACTAGAGGAGTAGTAGACTAGAGGAGTAGTAGACTAGAGGAGTAGTAGACTAGGGGAGTAGTAGACTAGAGGAGCAGTAGACTAGAGGAGCAGTAGTAGACTAGAGGAGTAGTAGACTAGAGGAGTAGTAGAGACTAGAGGAGTAGTAGACTAGAGGAGTAGTAGACTAGAGTAGTAGTAGACTAGAGGAGTAGTAGACTAGAGGAGTAGTAGACTAGAGGAGTAGTAGACTAGAGGAGTAGTAGACTAGAGGAGAGTAGACTAGAGGAGTAGTAGACTAGAGGAGTAGTAGACTAGAGGAGTAGTAGACTAGAGGAGTAGTAGACTAGAGGAGTAGTAGACTAGAGAGAGCAGTAGTAGACTAGAGGAGTAGTAGACTAGAGGAGTAGTAGACTAGAGGAGTAGTAGACTAGAGGACAGTAGACTAGGGAGTAGTAGACTAGAGGAGTAGTAGACTAGAGGAGTAGTAGACTAGAGGAGTAGACAGAGGAGTAGTAGACTAGAGGAGCAGTAGACTAGAGGAGTAGTAGTACTAGAGGAGTAGTAGACTAGAGGAGTAGTAGCAGACTAGAGGAGTAGTAGACTAGAGGAGTAGTAGACTAGAGGAGTAGTAGACTAGAGGGGAGTAGTAGACTAGAGGAGTAGTAGTAGACTAGAGGAGTAGTAGACTAGAGGAGTAGTAGACTAGAGGAGTAGTAGACTAGAGGAGCAGCAGACTAGAGGAGTAGTAGTAGACTAGAGGAGTAGTAGACTAGAGGATAGTAGACTAGAGGAGTAGTAGACTAGAGGAGTAGTAGACTAGAGGAGTAGTAGACTAGAGGAGTAGTAGACTAGAGGAGTAGTAGACTAGAGGAGCAGTAGTAGACTAGAGGAGTGTAGCAGACTAGAGGAGTAGTAGCAGACTAGAGGAGTAGTAGACTAGAGGAGTAGTAGACTAGAGGAGTAGTAGTAGACTAGAGGAGTAGTAGACTAGAGGAGTAGTAGACTAGAGGAGTAGTAGACTAGAGGAGTAGTAGACTAGAGGAGTAGTAGACTAGGGGAGTAGTAGACTAGAGGAGTAGTAGACTAGAGGAGTAGTAGACTAGAGGAGTAGCAGACCAGAGGAGTAGTAGACTAGAGGAGTAGTAGACTAGAGGAGCAGTAGACTAGAGGAGTAGTAGACTAGAGGAGTAGTAGACTAGAGGAGTAGTAGACTAGAGGAGTAGTAGACTAGAGGAGTAGTAGACTAGAGGAGTAGTAGACTAGAGGAGTAGTAGACTAGAGGAGTAGTAGACTAGAGGAGTAGTAGACTAGAGGAGTAGTAGACTAGAGGAGTAGTAGACTAGGGGAGTAGTAGACTAGGGGAGTAGTAGACTAGAGGAGTAGTAGACTAGAGGAGTAGTAGACTAGGGGAGTAGTAGTAGTAGACTAGAGGAGTAGTAGACTAGAGGAGTAGTAGACTAGAGGAGTAGTAGACTAGAGGAGGAGTAGTAGACTAGAGGAGGAGTAGTAGACTAGAGGAGTAGTAGACTAGAGGAGTAGTAGACTAGAGGAGTAGTAGACTAGAGGAGTAGTAGTAGACTAGAGGAGTAGTAGCAGACTAGAGGAGTAGTAGTAGACTAGAGGAGTAGTAGACTAGAGGAGTAGTAGACTAGAGGAGTAGTAGTAGACTAGAGGAGTAGTAGACTAGAGGAGTAGTAGACTAGAGGAGTAGTAGTAGACTAGAGGAGTAGTAGACTAGAGGGAGTAGTAGACTAGAGGAGTAGTAGTAGACTAGAGGAGTAGTAGTAGACTAGAGGAGTAGTAGTAGACTAGAGGAGTAGTAGACTAGAGGAGTAGTAGACTAGAGGAGTAGTAGACTAGAGGAGTAGTAGCAGACTAGAGGAGTAGTAGACTAGAGGAGTAGTAGACTAGAGGAGTAGTAGTAGACTAGAGGAGTAGTAGTAGACTAGAGGAGTAGTAGACTAGAGGAGTAGTAGACTAGAGGAGTAGTAGACTAGAGGAGTAGTAGACTAGAGGAGTAGTAGACTAGAGGAGTAGTAGACTAGAGGAGTAGTAGACTAGAGGAGTAGTAGTAGACTAGAGGAGTAGTAGTAGACTAGAGGAGTAGTAGTAGACTAGAGGAGTAGTAGACTAGAGGAGTAGTAGACTAGAGGAGTAGTAGACTAGAGGAGCAGTAGACTAGAGGAGTAGTAGACTAGAGGAGTAGTAGTAGACTAGAGGAGTAGTAGCAGACTAGAGGAGTAGTAGAGCTAGAGGAGTAGTAGACTAGAGGAGTAGTAGACTAGGGGAGTAGTAGACTAGAGGAGCAGTAGACTAGGGTAGACTAGAGGAGTAGTAGACTAGAGGAGTAGTAGTAGACTAGAGGAGTAGTAGTAGACTAGAGGAGTAGTAGACTAGAGGAGTAGTAGACTAGAGGAGTAGTAGACTAGAGAGGAGTAGTAGACTAGAGGAGTAGTAGACTAGAGGAGTAGTAGACTAGAGGAGTAGTAGACTAGAGGAGTAGTAGACTAGAGGAGTAGTAGTAGACTAGAGGAGTAGTAGACTAGAGGAGTAGTAGACTAGAGGAGTAGTAGACTAGAGGAGTAGTAGACTAGAGGAGTAGTAGACTAGAGGAGTAGTAGACTAGAGGAGTAGTAGCAGACTAGAGGAGTAGTAGCAGACTAGAGGAGTAGTAGACTAGAGGAGTAGTAGTAGACTAGAGGAGTAGTAGTAGACTAGAGGAGTAGTAGACTAGAGGAGTAGTAGAGACTAGAGGAGTAGTAGTAGACTAGAGGAGTAGTAGACTAGAGGAGTAGTAGACTAGAGGAGTAGTAGACTAGAGGAGTAGTAGACTAGAGGAGTAGTAGACTAGAGGAGTAGTAGACTAGAGGAGTAGTAGACTAGAGGAGTAGTAGACTAGAGGAGTAGTAGTAGACTAGAGGAGTAGTAGACTAGAGGGAGAGTAGTAGACTAGAGGAGTAGTAGACTAGAGGGAGTAGTAGACTAGAGGAGTAGTAGACTAGAGGAGTAGTAGACTGGAGTAGTAGACTAGAGGAGTAGTAGTAGACTAGAGGAGTAGTAGTAGACTAGAGGAGTAGTAGACTAGAGGAGTAGTAGACTAGAGGAGTAGTAGACTAGAGGAGTAGTAGACTAGAGGAGTAGTAGACTAGAGGAGTAGTAGACAGACTAGAGGAGTAGTAGACTAGAGGAGTAGTAGACTAGAGGAGTAGTAGTAGACTAGAGGAGTAGTAGACTAGAGGAGTAGTAGACTAGAGGAGTAGTAGCAGACTAGAGGAGTAGTAGCAGACTAGAGGAGTAGTAGACTAGAGGAGAGTAGTAGACTAGAGGAGTAGTAGTAGACTAGAGGAGTAGTAGACTAGAGAGTAGCAGTAGACTAGAGGAGTAGTAGACTAGAGGAGTAGTAGTAGACTAGAGGAGTAGTAGACTAGAGGAGTAGTAGACTAGAGGGAGTAGTAGACTAGAGGAGTAGTAGACTAGAGGAGTAGTAGACTAGAGGAGTAGTAGACTAGAGGAGTAGTAGACTAGAGGAGTAGTAGACTAGAGGAGTAGTAGTAGACTAGAGGAGTAGTAGACTAGAGGAGTAGTAGACTAGAGGAGTAGTAGACTAGAGGAGTAGTAGCAGACTAGAGGAGTAGTAGACTAGAGGAGTAGTAGACTAGAGGAGTAGTAGACTAGAGGAGTAGTAGAGACTAGAGGAGTAGTAGTAGACTAGAGGAGAGTAGTAGACTAGAGGAGTAGTAGTAGACTAGAGGAGTAGTAGACTAGAGGAGTAGTAGACTAGGGGAGTAGTAGACTAGAGGAGTAGTAGACTAGAGGAGTAGTAGTAGACTAGAGGAGTAGTAGACTAGAGGAGTAGTAGTAGACTAGAGGAGTAGTAGACTAGAGGAGTAGTAGACTAGAGGAGTAGTAGACTAGAGGAGTAGTAGCAGACTAGAGGAGTAGTAGCAGACTAGAGGAGTAGTAGCAGACTAGAGGAGTAGTAGACTAGAGGAGTAGTAGTAGACTAGAGGAGTAGTAGTAGACTAGAGGAGTAGTAGTAGACTAGAGGAGTAGTAGACTAGAGGAGTAGTAGACTAGAGGAGTAGTAGACTAGAGGAGTAGTAGACTAGAGGAGTAGTAGTAGACTAGAGGAGTAGTAGACTAGAGGAGTAGTAGACTAGAGGAGTAGTAGACTAGAGGAGTAGTAGACTAGAGGAGTAGTAGACTAGAGGAGTAGTAGACTAGAGGAGTAGTAGCAGACTAGAGTAGTAGTAGCCGAGAGGAGTAGTAGACTAGAGGAGTAGTAGACTAGAGGAGTAGTAGTAGACTAGAGGAGTAGTAGTAGACTAGAGGAGTAGTAGACTAGAGGAGTAGTAGACTAGAGGAGTAGTAGACTAGAGGAGTAGTAGACTAGAGGAGTAGTAGACTAGAGGAGTAGTAGACTAGAGGAGTAGTAGACTAGAGGAGTAGTAGTAGAGTAGAGGAGTAGTAGACTAGAGGAGTAGACTAGAGGAGTAGTAGACTAGAGGAGGAGTAGTAGACTAGAGGAGTAGTAGACTAGAGGAGTAGTAGACTAGAGGAGTAGTAGACTAGAGGAGCAATAGACTAGAGGAGTAGTAGAATAGAGGAGTAGTAGACTAGAGGAGTAGTAGACTAGAGGAGCAGTAGACTAGAGGAGTAGTAGACTAGAGGAGTAGTAGACTAGAGGAGTAGTAGACTAGGGGAGTAGTAGACTAGAGGAATAGTAGAAGACTAGAGGAGTAGTAGTAGACTAGGGGAATATAGTAGACTAGAGGAGTAGTAGACTAGAGGAGAGTAGTAGACTAGAGGAGTAGTAGACTAGAGGAGTAGTAGTAGACTAGAGGAGTAGTAGACTAGAGGAGTGTAGAGGGAGTAGTAGACTAGAGGAGTAGTAGACTAGAGGAGTAGTAGACTAGAGGAGTAGTAGACTAGAGGAGTAGTAGACTAGAGGAGCAGGTAGACTAGAGGTAGTAGTAGACTAGAGGAGTAGTAGACTAGAGGAGTAGTAGACTAGAGGAGTAGTAGTAGACTAGAGGAGTAGTAGACTAGAGTAGTAGTAGACTAGAGGAGTAGTAGACTAGAGGAGTAGTAGACTAGGGGAGTAGTAGACTAGAGGAGTAGTAGACTAGAGTAGTAGCAGACTAGAGGAGTAGTATTAGACTAGAGGAGTAGTAGACTAGAGGAGTAGTAGACTAGAGGAGTAGTAGAGCAGAGGAGTAGTAGACTAGAGGAGTAGTAGACTAGAGGAGTAGTAGACTAGAGGAGTAGTAGACTAGAGGAGTAGTAGACTAGAGGAGTAGTAGACTAGGGGAGTAGTAGACTAGAGGAGTAGTAGACTAGAGGAGTAGTAGTAGACTAGAGGAGTAGTAGACTAGAGGAGTAGTAGACTAGAGGAGTAGTAGGAGTAGTAGACTAGAGGAGTAGTAGACTAGAGGAGTAGTAGACTAGAGGAGCAGTAGTAGACTAGAGGAGTAGTAGACTAGAGGAGTAGTAGACTAGAGGAGTAGTAGACTAGAGGAGTAGTAGACTAGAGGAGTAGTAGACTAGAGGAGTAGTAGACTAGAGGAGTAGTAGTAGACTAGAGGAGTAGTAGTAGACTAGAGGAGTAGTAGACTAGAGGAGTAGTAGACTAGAGGAGTAGTAGACTAGAGGAGTAGTAGACTAGAGGAGTAGTAGACTAGAGGAGTAGTAGTAGACTAGAGGAGTAGTAGACTAGAGGAGTAGTAGACTAGAGGAGTAGTAGTAGACTAGAGGAGTAGTAGTAGACTAGAGGAGTAGTAGTAGACTAGAGGAGTAGTAGACTAGAGTGAGTAGTAGACTAGAGGAGTAGTAGACTAGGGGAGTAGTAGACTAGAGGAGTAGTAGACTAGAGTAGTAGCAGACTAGAGGAGTAGTAGTAGACAAGAGGAGTAGTAGACTAGGGGAGAAGTAGACTAGGGGAGTAGTAGACTAGAGGAGTAGTAGACTAGAGGAGTAGTAGTAGACTAGAGGAGTAGTAGACTAGAGGAGTAGTAGACTAGAGGAGTAGTAGTAGACTAGAGGAGTAGTAGAGTAGACTAGAGGAGTAGTAGACTAGAGGAGTAGTAGACTAGAGGAGTAGTAGACTAGAGGAGTAGTAGACTAGAGGAGTAGTAGACTAGAGGAGTAGTAGTAGACTAGAGGAGTAGTAGACTAGAGGAGTAGTAGACTAGAGGAGTAGTAGACTAGAGGAGTAGTAGACTAGAGGAGTAGTAGTAGACTAGAGGAGTAGTAGACTAGAGGAGTAGTAGCAGACTAGAGGAGTAGTAGACTAGAGGAGTAGTAGTAGACTAGAGGAGTAGTAGACTAGAGGAGTAGTAGTAGACTAGAGGAGTAGTAGACTAGAGGAGTAGTAGACTAGAGGAGTAGTAGTAGACTAGAGGAGTAGTAGTAGACTAGAGGAGTAGTAGACTAGAGGAGTAGTAGTAGACTAGAGGAGTAGTAGTAGACTAGAGGAGTAGTAGACTAGAGGAGTAGTAGACTAGAGGAGTAGTAGACTAGAGGAGTAGTAGTAGACTAGAGGAGTAGTAGACTAGAGGAGGAGTAGTAGACTAGAGGAGTAGTAGACTAGAGGAGTAGTAGACTAGAGGAGTAGTAGACTAGGGGAGTAGTAGACTAGAGGAGTAGTAGACTAGAGGAGTAGTAGTAGACTAGAGGAGTAGTAGACTAGAGGAGTAGTAGACTAGAGGAGTAGTAGACTAGAGGAGTAGTAGTAGACTAGGGGAGTAGTAGCAGACTAGAGGAGTAGTAGTAGACTAGAGGAGTAGTAGACTAGAGGAGTAGTAGACTAAAGGAGTAGTAGACTAGAGGAGTAGTAGTAGACTAGAGGAGTAGTAGACTAGAGGTAGTAGACTAGAGGAGTAGTAGACTAGAGGAGTAGTAGACTAGAGGAGTAGTAGACTAGAGGAGTAGTAGACTAGAGGAGTAGTAGTAGACTAGAGGAGTAGTAGTAGACTAGAGGAGTAGTAGACTAGAGGAGTAGTAGACTAGAGGAGTAGTAGACTAGAGGAGTAGTAGACTAGGGGAGTAGTAGACTAGAGGAGTAGTAGTAGACTAGAGGAGTAGTAGACTAGAGGAGTAGTAGACTAGAGGAGTAGTAGACTAGAGGAGTAGTAGACTAGAGGAGTAGTAGACTAGAGGAGTAGTAGACTAGAGGAGTAGTAGACTAGAGGAGTAGCAGACTAGAGGAGTAGTAGACTAGAGGAGTCAGTAGACTAGAGGAGTAGTAGACTAGAGGAGTAGTAGACTAGAGGAGTAGTAGACTAGAGGAGTAGTAGACTAGAGGAGTAGTAGACTAGAGGAGTAGTAGACTAGAGGAGTAGTAGACTAGAGGAGTAGTAGACTAGAGGAGTAGTAGACTAGGGGAGTAGTAGACTAGAGGAGTAGTAGTAGACTAGAGGAGTAGTAGACTAGAGGAGTAGTAGAGGACTAGAGGAGTAGTAGTAGACTAGAGGAGTAGTAGACTAGAGGAGTAGTAGACTAGAGGAGTAGTAGACTAGAGGAGTAGTAGACTAGAGGAGTAGTAGACTAGAGGAGTAGTAGACTAGAGGAGTAGTAGACTAGAGGAGTAGTAGACTAGAGGAGTACTAGTAGACTAGAGGAGTAGTAGACTAGAGGAGTAGTAGTAGACTAGAGGAGTAGTAGACTAGAGGAGTAGTAGACTAGAGGAGTAGTAGACTAGAGGAGTAGTAGTAGACTAGAGGAGTAGTAGTAGACTAGAGGAGTAGTAGACTAGAGGAGTAGTAGTAGACTAGAGGAGTAGTAGACTAGAGGAGTAGTAGACTAGAGGAGTAGTAGGACTAGAGGAGTAGTAGACTAGGGGAGTAGTAGCAGACTAGAGGAGTAGTAGACTAGAGGAGTAGTAGTAGACTAGAGGAGTAGTAGTAGACTAGAGGAGTAGTAGACTAGAGGAGTAGTAGTAGACTAGAGGAGTAGTAGACTAGAGGAGTAGTAGACTAGAGGAGTAGTAGTAGACTAGAGGAGTAGTAGTAGACTAGAGGAGTAGTAGTTGACTAGAGGAGTAGTAGTAGACTAGAGGAGTAGTAGACTAGAGGAGTAGTAGACTAGAGGAGTAGTAGACTAGAGGAGTAGTAGACTAGGGGAGTAGTAGTAGTAGACTAGAGGAGTAGTAGACTAGAGGAGTAGTAGACTAGAGGAGTAGTAGACTAGAGGAGTAGTAGACTAGAGGAGTAGTAGACTAGAGGAGTAGTAGACTAGAGGAGTAGTAGACTAGGGGAGTAGTAGACTAGAGTAGTAGTAGACTAGAGGAGTAGTAGCAGACTAGAGGAGTAGTAGACTAGAGGAGTAGTAGACTAGAGGAGTAGTAGACTAGAGGAGTAGTAGACTAGAGGAGTAGTAGTAGACTAGAGGAGTAGTAGACTAGAGGAGTAGTAGTAGACTAGAGGAGTAGTAGTAGACTAGAGGAGTAGTAGTAGACTAGAGGAGTAGTAGTAGACTAGAGGAGTAGTAGTAGACTAGAGGAGTAGTAGTAGACTAGAGGAGTAGTAGACTAGAGGAGTAGTAGACTAGAGGAGTAGTAGACTAGAGGAGTAGTAGACTAGAGGAGTAGTAGACTAGAGGAGTAGTAGACTAGAGGAGTAGTAGTAGACTAGAGGAGTAGTAGACTAGAGGAGTAGTAGTAGACTAGAGGAGTAGTAGACTAGAAGAGGAGTAGTAGACTAGAGGAGTAGTAGACTAGAGGAGTAGTAGACTAGGGGAGTAGTAGACTAGAGGAGTAGTAGTAGACTAGAGGAGTAGTAGACTAGAGGAGTAGTAGACTAGAGGAGTAGTAGTAGACTAGAGGAGTAGTAGACTAGAGGAGTAGTAGCAGACTAGAGGAGTAGTAGACTAGAGGAGTAGTAGACTAGAGGAGTAGTAGTAGACTAGAGGAGTAGTAGACTAGAGGAGTAGTAGTAGACTAGAGGAGTAGTAGACTAGAGGAGTAGTATTAGACTAGAGGAGTAGTAGTAGACTAGAGGAGTAGTAGTAGACTAGAGGAGAGTAGTAGTAGACTAGAGGAGTAGTAGACTAGAGGAGTAGTAGACTAGAGGAGTAGTAGACTAGAGGAGTAGTAGACTAGAGGGAGTAGTAGACTAGAGGAGTAGTAGACTAGGGAGTAGTAGACTAGAGAGAGTAGTAGACTAGAGGAGTAGTAGACTAGAGGAGTAGTAGTAGACTAGAGGAGTAGTAGACTAGAGGAGTAGTAGACTAGAGGAGTAGTAGGACTAGAGGAGTAGTAGACTAGAGGAGTAGTAGACTAGAGGAGTAGTAGACTAGAGGAGTAGTAGTAGACTAGAGGAGTAGTAGACTAGAGGAGTAGTAGTAGACTAGAGGAGTAGTAGTAGACTAGAGGAGTAGTAGACTAGAGGAGTAGTAGTAGACTAGAGGAGTAGTAGACTAGAGGAGTAGTAGACTAGAGGAGTAGTAGACTAGAGGAGTAGTAGAGACTAGAGGAGTAGTAGACTAGAGGAGTAGTAGACTAGAGGAGTAGTAGAGTAGAGGAGTAGTAGACTAGAGGAGTAGTAGACTAGAGGAGTAGTAGACTAGAGGAGTAGTAGACTAGAGGAGTAGTAGACTAGAGGAGTAGTAGTAGACTAGAGGAGTAGTAGACTAGAGGAGTAGTAGACTAGAGGAGTAGTAGAGACTAGAGGAGGAGTAGACTAGAGGAGTAGTAGTAGACTAGAGGAGTAGTAGACTAGAGGAGTAGTAGACTAGAGGAGTAGTAGACTAGAGGAGTAGTAGACTAGAGGAGTAGTAGACTAGAGGAGTAGTAGACTAGAGGAGTAGTAGACTAGAGGAGTAGTAGCAGACTAGAGGAGTAGTAGACTAGAGGAGTAGTAGACTAGAGTAGTAGTAGACTAGAGGAGTAGTAGACTAGAGGAGTAGTAGACTAGGGGAGTAGTAGACTAGAGGAGTAGTAGACTAGAGGAGTAGCAGACTAGAGGAGTAGTAGTAGACTAGAGGAGTAGTAGACTAGAGGAGTAGTAGACTAGAGGAGTAGTAGACTAGAGGAGTAGTAGACTAGAGGAGTAGTAGACTAGAGGAGTAGTAGACTAGAGGAGTAGTAGTAGACTAGAGGAGTAGTAGACTAGAGGAGTAGTAGACTAGAGGAGTAGTAGACTAGAGGAGTAGTAGACTAGAGGAGTAGTAGTAGACTAGAGGAGTAGTAGTAGACTAGAGGAGTAGTAGTAGACTAGAGGAGTAGTAGTAGACTAGAGGAGTAGTAGACTAGAGGAGTAGTAGTAGACTAGAGGAGTAGTAGACTAGAGGAGTAGTAGACTAGAGGAGTAGTAGACTAGGGAGTAGTAGACTAGAGGAGTAGTAGTAGACTAGAGGAGTAGTAGTTGACTAGAGGAGTAGTAGAGCTAGAGGAGTAGTAGACTAGAGGAGTAGTAGACTAGAGGAGTAGTAGACTAGAGGAGTAGTAGACTAGAGGAGTAGTAGCAGACTAGAGGAGTAGTAGACTAGAGGAGTAGTAGCAGACTAGAGGAGTAGTACTAGAGGAGTAGTAGACTAGAGGAGTAGTAGACTAGAGGTAGTAGACTAGAGGAGTAGTAGACTAGAGGAGTAGTAGACTAGAGGAGTAGTAGTAGACTAGAGGAGTAGTAGACTAGGGGAGTAGTAGACTAGAGGAGTAGTAGACTAGAGGAGTAGTAGACTAGAGGAGTAGTAGACTAGAGGAGTAGTAGACTAGGGGAGTAGTAGACTAGAGGAGTAGTAGACTAGAGGAGTAGTAGTAGACTAGAGGAGTAGTAGTAGACTAGAGGAGTAGTAGACTAGAGGAGTAGTAGACTAGAGGAGTAGTAGACTAGAGGAGTAGTAGACTAGAGGAGTAGTAGACTAGAGGAGTAGTAGTAGACTAGAGGAGTAGTAGACTAGAGGAGTAGTAGACTAGAGGAGTAGTAGACTAGAGGAGTAGTAGTAGACTAGAGGAGTAGTAGACTAGAGGAGTAGTAGTAGACTAGAGGAGTAGTAGACTAGAGGAGTAGTAGACTAGAGGAGTAGTAGTAGACTAGAGGAGTAGTAGACTAGAGGAGTAGTAGTAGACTAGAGGAGTAGTAGTAGACTAGAGGAGTAGTAGTAGACTAGAGGAGTAGTAGTAGACTAGAGGAGTAGTAGACTAGAGGAGTAGTAGACTAGAGGAGTAGTAGACTAGAGGAGTAGTAGACTAGAGGAGTAGTAGACTAGAGGAGTAGTAGACTAGAGGAGTAGCAGACTAGGGGAGTAGTAGCAGACTAGAGGAGTAGTAGCAGACTAGAGGAGTAGTAGACTAGAGGAGGAGTAGTAGACTAGAGGAGTAGTAGTAGACTAGAGGAGTAGTAGTAGACTAGAGGAGTAGTAGTAGACTAGAGGAGTAGTAGTAGACTAGAGGAGTAGTAGACTAGGGGAGTAGTAGACTAGAGGAGTAGTAGACTAGAGGAGTAGTAGTAGACTAGAGGAGTAGTATTAGACTAGAGGAGTAGTAGTAGACTAGAGGAGTAGTAGTAGACTAGAGGATAGTAGTAGTAGACTAGAGGAGTAGTAGACTAGAGGAGTAGTAGACTGGAGGAGTAGTAGACTAGAGGAGTAGTAGACTAGAGGAGTAGTAGACTAGAGGAGTAGTAGACTAGAGGAGTAGTAGACTAGAGGAGTAGTAGTAGACTAGAGGAGTAGTAGTAGACTAGAGGAGTAGTAGTAGACTAGAGGAGTAGTAGACTAGAGGAGTAGTAGACTAGAGGAGTAGTAGACTAGAGGAGTAGTAGCAGACTAGGGGAGTAGTAGCAGACTAGAGGAGTAGTAGACTAGAGGAGTAGTAGACTAGAGGAGTAGTAGACTAGAGGAGTAGTAGACTAGAGGAGTAGTAGACTAGAGGAGTAGTAGACTAGAGGAGTAGTAGACTAGAGGAGTAGTAGTAGACTAGAGGAGTAGTAGACTAGAGGAGTAGTAGACTAGAGGAGTAGAAGACTAGAGGAGTAGTAGACTAGAGGAGTAGTAGACTAGAGGAGTAGTAGACTAGAGGAGTAGTAGACTAGAGGAGTAGTAGACTAGAGGAGTAGTAGTTGACTAGAGGAGTAGTAATTGACTAGAGGAGTAGTAGACTAGGGGAGTAGTAGACTAGAGGAGTAGTAGACTAGAGGAGTAGTAGTAGACTAGAGGAGTAGTAGACTAGAGGAGTAGTAGACTAGAGGAGTAGTAGACTAGAGGAGTAGTAGACTAGAGGAGTAGTAGACTAGAGGAGTAGTAGGACTAGAGGAGTAGTAGACTAGAGGAGTAGTAGACTAGAGGAGTAGTAGACTAGAGGAGTAGTAGACTAGAGGAGTAGTAGACTAGAGGAGTAGTAGACTAGAGGAGTAGTAGACTAGAGGAGTAGTAGACTAGAGGAGTAGTAGACTAGAGGAGTAGTAGTAGACTAGAGGAGTAGTAGACTAGAGGAGTAGTAGACTAGAGGAGTAGTAGACTAGAGGAGTAGTAGACTAGAGGAGTAGTAGACTAGAGGAGTAGTAGACTAGAGGAGTAGTAGACTAGAGGAGTAGTAGAGTAGAGGAGCAATAGACTACAGGAGTAGTAGACTAGAGGAGTAGTAGACTAGAGGAGTAGTAGACTAGAGGGGGAGTAGTAGACTAGAGGAGTAGTAGTTGACTAGAGGAGTAGTAGTAGACTAGAGGAGTAGTAGACTAGAGGAGTAGTAGACTAGAGGAGTAGTAGACTAGAGGAGTAGTAGACTAGAGGAGTAGTAGACTAGAGGAGTAGTAGACTAGAGGAGTAGTAGTTGACTAGAGGAGTAGTAGACTAGGGGAGTAGTAGACTAGAGGAGTAGTAGACTAGAGGAGTAGTAGACTAGAGGAGTAGTAGTAGACTAGAGGAGTAGTAGACTAGAGTAGTAGTAGACTAGAGGAGTAGTAGACTAGAGGAGTAGTAGACTAGAGGAGTAGTAGACTAGAGTAGTAGCAGACTAGAGGAGTAGTAGACTAGAGGAGTAGTAGACTAGGGGAGAAGTAGACTAGGGGAGTAGTAGACTAGAGAAGTAGTAGACTAGAGGAGTAGTAGTAGACTAGAGGAGTAGTATTAGACTAGAGGAGTAGTAGTAGACTAGAGGAGTAGTAGTAGACTAGAGGAGTAGTAGTAGACTAGAGGAGTAGTAGTAGACTAGAGTAGTAGTAGACTAGAGGAGTAGTAGACTGGAGTAGTACTAGTAGACTAGAGGAGTAGTAGACTAGAAGAGGAGTAGTAGACTAGAGGAGTAGTAGACTAGGGGAGTAGTAGACTAGGGGAGTAGTAGTAGACTAGAGGAGTAGTAGACTAGAGGAGTAGTAGACTAGAGGAGTAGTAGACTAGAGGAGTAGTAGCAGACTAGGGGAGTAGTAGCAGACTAGAGGAGTAGTAGACTAGAGGAGGAGTAGTAGACTAGAGGAGTAGTAGACTAGAGGAGTAGTAGTAGACTAGAGGAGTAGTAGTAGACTAGAGGAGTAGTAGTAGACTAGAGGAGTAGTAGACTAGAGGAGTAGTAGACTAGAGGAGTAGTAGACTAGAGGAGTAGTAGTAGACTAGAGGAGTAGTATTAGACTAGAGGAGTAGTATTAGACTAGAGGAGTAGTAGTAGACTAGAGGAGTAGTAGTAGACTAGAGGAGTAGTAGACTAGAGGAGTAGTAGTAGACTAGAGGAGTAGTAGTAGACTAGAGGAGTAGTAGACTAGAGGAGTAGTAGACTAGAGGAGTAGTAGACTAGGGGAGTAGTAGACTAGAGGAGTAGTAGACTAGAGGAGTAGTAGACTAGAGGAGTAGTAGACTAGAGGAGTAGTAGACTAGAGGAGTAGTAGACTAGAGGAGTAGTAGACTAGAGGAGTAGTAGCAGACTAGAGGAGTAGTAGCAGACTAGAGGAGTAGTAGACTAGAGGAGTAGTAGTAGACTAGAGGAGTAGTAGTAGACTAGAGGAGTAGTAGACTAGAGGAGTAGTAGACTAGAGGAGTAGTAGTAGACTAGAGGAGTAGTAGTAGACTAGAGGAGTAGTAGACTAGAGGAGTAGTAGACTAGGGGAGTAGTAGACTAGAGGAGTAGTAGACTAGAGGAGTAGTAGACTAGAGGAGTAGTAGACTAGAGGAGTAGTAGACTAGAGGAGTAGTAGTAGACTAGAGGAGTAGTAGACTAGAGGAGTAGTATTAGACTAGAGGAGTAGTAGACTAGAGGAGTAGTAGCCTAGAGTAGTAGTAGACTAGAGTAGTAGTAGACTAGAGGAGTAGTAGACTAGGGGAGTAGTAGACTAGAGGAGTAGTAGTAGACTAGAGGAGTAGTAGACTAGAGGAGTAGTAGACTAGAGGAGTAGCAGACTAGAGGAGGAGTAGTAGACTAGGGGAGTAGTAGACTAGAGGAGTAGTAGACTAGAGGAGTCGTAGTAGACTAGAGGAGTAGTAGACTAGAGTAGTAGTAGACTAGAGGAGTAGTAGACTAGAGGAGCAGTAGTAGACTAGAGGAGTAGTAGACTAGAGGAGTAGTAGTAGACTAGAGGAGTAGTAGTAGACTAGGGGAGTAGTAGACTAGAGGAGTAGTAGACTAGAGGAGTAGTAGACTAGAGGAGTAGTAGTAGACTAGAGGAGTAGTAGACTAGAGGAGTAGTAGACTAGAGTAGTAGTAGACTAGAGGAGTAGTAGACTAGAGGAGTAGTAGACTAGAGGAGTAGTAGACTAGAGGAGTAGTAGACTAGAGGAGTAGTAGTAGACTAGAGGAGTAGTAGTAGACTAGAGGAGTAGTAGTAGACTAGAGGAGTAGTAGAGACTAGAGGAGTAGTAGTAGTAGACTAGAGGAGTAGTAGTAGACTAGAGGAGTAGTAGACTAGAGGAGTAGTAGACTAGAGGAGTACTAGTAGACTAGAGGAGTAGTAGACTAGAAGAGGAGTAGTAGACTAGAGGAGTAGTAGACTAGAGGAGTAGTAGACTAGAGGAGTAGTAGACTAGAGGAGTAGTAGTAGACTAGAGGAGTAGTAGACTAGAGGAGTAGTAGACTAGAGGAGTAGTAGGACTAGGGGGTAGTAGTAGACTAGAGGAGTAGTAGACTAGAGGAGTAGTAGTAGACTAGAGTAGTAGTAGACTAGAGGAGTAGTAGACTAGAGGAGTAGTAGACTAGAGGAGTAGTAGACTAGAGGAGTAGTAGACTAGAGGAGTAGTAGACTAGAGGAGTAGTAGTAGACTAGAGGAGTAGTAGTAGACTAGAGGAGTAGTAGACTAGAGGAGTAGTAGCAGACTAGAGGAGTAGTAGCAGACTAGAGGAGTAGTAGTAGACTAGAGGAGTAGTAGTAGACTAGAGGAGTAGTAGTAGACTAGAGGAGTAGTAGACTAGAGGAGTAGTAGACTAGAGGAGTAGTAGTAGACTAGAGGAGTAGTAGTAGACTAGAGGAGTAGTATTAGACTAGAGGAGTAGTATTAGACTAGAGGAGGAGTAGTATTAGACTAGAGGAGTAGTAGTAGTAGACTAGAGGAGTAGTAGTAGACTAGAGGAGTAGTAGACTGGAGTAGTACTAGTAGACTAGAGGAGTAGTAGACTAGAAGAGGAGTAGTAGACTAGAGGAGTTGTAGACTAGGGGAGTAGTAGACTAGGGGAGTAGTAGACTAGAGGAGTAGTAGACTAGAGGAGTAGTAGACTAGAGGAGTAGTAGACTAGAGGAGTAGTAGCAGACTAGAGGAGTAGTAGCAGACTAGAGGAGTAGTAGCAGACTAGAGGAGTAGTAGCAGACTAGAGGAGTAGTAGCAGACTAGAGGAGTAGTAGACTAGAGGAGGAGTAGTAGACTAGAGGAATAGTAGACTAGAGGAGTAGTAGTAGCTAGAGGAGTAGTAGTAGACTAGAGGAGTAGTAGTAGACTAGAGGAGTAGTAGACTAGAGGAGTAGTAGTAGACTAGAGGAGTAGTAGACTAGAGGAGTAGTAGTAGACTAGAGGAGTAGTAGTAGACTAGAGGAGTAGTAGACTAGAGGAGTAGTAGAGTAGAGGAGTAGTAGACTAGAGGAGTAGTAGACTAGATGAGTAGTAGACTAGGGGAGTAGTAGTTGACTAGAGGAGTAGTAGACTAGAGGAGTAGTAGACTAGAGGAGTAGTAGACTAGGGGAGTAGTAGACTAGAGGAGTAGTAGTAGTAGACTAGAGGAGTAGTAGTAGACTAGAGGAGTAGTAGACTAGAGGAGTAGTAGTATACTAGAGGAGTAGTAGCCTAGAGGAGTAGTAGACTAGAGTAGTAGTAGACTAGAGGAGTAGTAGACTAGGGGAGTAGTAGACTAGGGGAGTAGTAGACTAGAGGAGTAGTAGACTAGAGGAGTAATAGACTAGAGGAGTAGTAGACTAGAGGAGTAGTAGCAGACTAGAGGAGTAGTAGACTAGGGGAGTAGTAGACTAGAGTAGTAGTAGACTAGAGGAGTAGTAGACTAGAGGAGTAGTAGACTAGAGGAGTAGTAGACTAAAGGAGTAGTAGACTAAAGGAGTAGCAGACTAGAGGAGCAGTAGTAGACAAGAGGAGTAGTAGACTAGAGGAGTAGTAGACTAGAGGAGTAGTAGTTGACTAGAGGAGTAGTAGACTAGGGGAGTAGTAGACTAGGGGAGTAGTAGACTAGGGGAGTAGTAGTAGACTAGAGGAGTAATAGACTAGAGGAGTAATAGACTAGAGGAGTAATAGACTAGAGGAGTAGTAGACTAGAGGAGTAGTAGACTAGAGGAGTAGTAGCAGACTAGAGGAGTAGTAGACTACGGGAGTAGTAGACTAGAGTAGTAGTAGACTAGAGGAGTAGTAGACTAGAGGAGTAGTAGACTAAAGGAGTAGTAGACTAAAGGAGTAGCAGACTAGAGGAGCAGTAGTAGACAAGAGGAGTAGTAGACTAGGGGAGTAGTAGACTAGGGGAGTAGTAGACTAGAGGAGTAGTAGACTAGAGGAGTAGTAGACTAGAGGAGTAGTAGACTAGAGGAGTAGTAGACTAGAGGAGTAGTAGACTAGAGGAGTAGTAGACTAGAGGAGTAGTAGACTAGAGGAGTAGTAGACTAGAGTAGTAGTAGACTAGAGGAGTAGTAGACTAGAGGAGTAGTAGACTAGAGGAGTAGTAGACTAAAGGAGTAGCAGACTAGAGGAGCAGTAGTAGACAAGAGGAGTAGTAGACTAGGGGAGAAGTAGACTAGGGGAGTAGTAGACTAGAGGAGTAGTAGACTAGAGGAGTAGTAGACTAGAGGAGTAGTAGACTAGAGGAGTAGTAGACTAGAGGAGTAGTAGTTGACTAGAGGAGTAGTAGACTAGGGGAGTAGTAGACTAGAGGAGTAGTAGTAGACTAGAGGAGTAGTAGACTAGAGGAGTAGTAGACTAGAGGAGTAGTAGTTGACTAGAGGAGTAGTAGTTGACTAGAGGAGTAGTAGTTGACTAGAGGAGTAGTAGACTAGAGGAGTAGTAGACTAGAGGAGTAGTAGACTAGAAGAGTAGTAGACTAGAAGAGTAGTAGACTAGAGGAGTAGTAGTAGACTAGAGGAGTAGTAGACTAGAGGAGTAGTAGACTAGAGGAGTAGTAGACTAGAGGAGTAGTAGACTAGAGGAGTAGTAGACTAGAGGAGTAGTAGACTAGGGGAGTAGTAGCCAAGAGGAGTAGTAGACTAGGGGAGTAGTAGACTAGAGGAGTAGTAGTAGACTAGAGGAGTAGTAGTAGACTAGAGGAGTAGAATTAGACTAGAGGAGTAGTAGTAGACTAGAGGAGTAGTATTAGACTAGAGGAGGAGTAGTAGACTAGAGGAGTAGTAGTAGTAGACTAGAGGAGTAGTAGACTAGAGTAGTAGTAGACTAGAGGAGTAGTAGACTAGAGGAGTAGTAGACTAGAGGAGTAGTATACTAAAGGAGTAGTAGACTAAAGGAGTAGCAGACTAGAGGAGCAGTAGTAGACAAGAGGAGTAGTAGACTAGGGGAGAAGTAGACTAGGGGAGTAGTAGACTAGGGGAGTAGTAGACTAGAGGAGTAGTAGACTAGAGGAGTAGTAGACTAGAGGAGTAGTAGACTAGAGGAGTAGTAGACTAGAGGAGTAGTAGACTAGAGGAGTAGTAGACTAGAGGAGTAGTAGACTAGAGGAGTAGTAGACTAGAGGAGTAGTAGTAGACTAGAGGAGTAGTAGTAGACTAGAGGAGTAGTAGTAGACTAGAGGAGTAGTAGTAACTAGGGAGTAGTAGACTAGAGGAGTAGTAGACTAGAGGAGTAGTAGACTAGAGGAGTAGTAGACTAGAGGAGTAGTAGACTAGAGGAGTAGTATTAGACTAGAGGAGTAGTAGACTAGAGGAGTAGTAGACTAGAGGAGTAGTAGACTAGAGGAGTAGTAGACTAGAGGAGTAGTAGACTAGAGGAGTAGTAGACTAGAGGAGTAGTAGACTAGAGGAGTAGTAGACTAGAGGAGTAGTAGACTAGAGGAGTAGTAGTAGACTAGAGGAGTAGTAGACTAGAGGAGTAGTAGACTAGAGGAGTAGTATTAGACTAGAGGAGGAGTAGTAGACTAGAGGAGTAGTAGTAGACTAGAGGAGTAGTAGTAGACTAGAGGAGTAGTAGACTAGAGGAGTAGTAGACTAGAGGAGTAGTAGTAGTAGACTAGAGGAGTAGTAGACTAGAGGAGTAGTAGACTAGAGGAGTAGTAGACTAGAGGAGTAGTAGACTAGAGGAGTAGTAGACTAGAGGAGTAGTAGACTAGAGGAGTAGTATTAGACTAGAGGAGTAGTATTAGACTAGAGGAGTAGTAGTAGACTAGAGGAGTAGTAGTAGACTAGAGGAGTAGTAGTAGACTAGAGGAGTAGTAGTAGGACTAGAGGAGTAGTAGTAGACTAGAGGAGTAGTAGACTGGAGTAGTACTAGTAGACTAGAGGAGTAGTAGACTAGAAGAGGAGTAGTAGACTAGAGGAGTAGTAGACTAGGGGAGTAGTAGACTAGGGAGGAGTAGTAGACTAGAGGAGTAGTAGACTAGGGGAGTAGTAGACTAGAGGAGTAGTAGACTAGAGGAGTAGTAGACTAGAGGAGTAGTAGCAGACTAGAGGAGTAGTAGCAGACTAGAGGAGTAGTAGACTAGAGGAGTAGTAGACTAGAGGAGTAGTAGTTGACTAGAGGAGTAGTAGACTAGGGGAGTAGTAGTAGACTAGAGGAGTAGTAGTAGACTAGAGGAGTAGTAGTAGACTAGAGGAGGAGTAGTAGACTAGGGGAGTAATAGACTAGAGGAGTAGTAGACTAGAGGAGTAGTAGACTAGAGGAGTAGTATTAGACTAGAGGAGTAGTAGTAGACTAGAGGAGTAGTAGTAGACTAGAGGAGTAGTATTAGACTAGAGGAGTAGTAGTAGACTAGAGGAGTAGTAGTAGTAGACTAGAGGAGTAGTAGTAGACTAGAGGAGTAGTAGACTAGAGGAGTAGTAGACTGGAGTAGTACTAGTAGACTAGAGGAGTAGTAGACTAGAAGAGGAGTAGTAGACTAGAGGAGTAGTAGACTAGGGGAGTAGTAGACTAGAGGAGTAGTAGTAGACTAGAGGAGTAGTAGACTAGAGGAGTAGTAGACTAGAATAGTAGTAGTAGACTAGAGGAGTAGTAGACTAGAGGAGTAGTAGACTAGGGGAGTAGTAGCAGACTAGAGGAGTAGTAGCAGACTAGAGGAGTAGTAGTAGACTAGAGGAGTAGTAGACTAGAGGAGTAGTAGTAGACTAGAGGAGTAGTAGTAGACTAGAGGAGTAGTAGACTAGAGGAGTAGTAGACTAGAGGAGTAGTAGTAGACTAGAGGAGTAGTAGACTAGAGGAGTAGTAGACTAGAGGAGTAGTAGACTAGAGGAGTAGTAGACTAGAGGAGTAGTAGTAGACTAGAGGAGTAGTAGTAGACTAGAGGAGTAGTAGACTAGAGGAGTAGTAGACTAGAGGAGTAGTAGACTAGAGGAGTAGTAGACTAGAGGAGTAGTAGACTAGAGTAGTAGTAGACTAGGGGAGTAGTAGACTAGGGGAGTAGTAGACTAGAGGAGTAGTAGTAGACTAGAGGAGTAGTAGACTAGAGGAGTAGTAGACTAGAGGAGTAGTAGACTAGAGGAGTAGTAGCAGACTAGAGGAGTAGTAGACTAGAGGAGTAGTAGACTAGAGGAGTAGTAGACTAGAGGAGTAGTAGACTAGAGTAGTAGTAGACTAGAGGAGTAGTAGACTAGAGGAGTAGTAGACTAGAGGAGTAGTAGACTAAAGGAGTAGTAGACTAAAGGAGTAGCAGACTAGAGGAGCAGTAGTAGACTAGAGGAGGAGTAGTAGACTAGGGGAGTAGTAGACTAGAGGAGTAGTAGTAGACTAGGGGAGTAGTAGTAGACTAGAGGAGTAGTAGACTAGAGGAGTAGTAGACTAGGGGAGTAGTAGTAGACTAGAGGAGTAGTAGACTAGAGGAGTAGTAGTAGACTAGAGGAGTAGTAGACTAGAGGAGTAGTAGACTAGAGGAGTAGTAGACTAGAGGAGTAGTAGACTAGAGGAGTAGTAGACTAGAGGAGTAGTAGTAGACTAGAGGAGTAGTAGTAGAGTAGAGGAGTAGTAGACTACAGGAGTAGTAGAGTAGAGGAGCAATAGACTAGAGGAGTAGTAGACTAGAGGAGTAGTAGTAGACTAGAGGAGTAGTAGACTAGAGGAGTAGTAGACTAGAGGAGTAGTAGCAGACTAGAGGAGTAGTAGCAGACTAGAGGAGTAGTAGACTAGAGGAGTAGTAGTAGACTAGAGGAGTAGTAGACTAGAGGAGTAGTAGTAGACTAGAGGAGTAGTAGTACTAGAGGAGTAGTAGACTAGAGGAGTAGTAGACTAGAGGAGTAGTAGTAGACTAGAGGAGTAGTAGTAGACTAGAGGAGTAGTATTAGACTAGAGGAGTAGTATTAGACTAGAGGAGTAGTAGTAGACTAGAGGAGTAGTAGTAGACTAGAGGAGTAGTAGTAGACTAGAGGAGTAGTAGACTAGAGGAGTAGTAGACTGGAGTAGGACTAGTAGACTAGAGGAGTAGTAGACTAGAAGAGGAGTAGTAGACTAGAGGAGTAGTAGACTAGAAGAGGAGTAGTAGACTAGAGGAGTAGTAGACTAGGGGAGTAGTAGACTAGGGGAGTAGTAGACTAGAGGAGTAGTAGTAGACTAGAGGAGTAGTAGACTAGACGAGTAGTAGACTAGAGGAGTAGTAGACTAGAGTAGTAGAGTAGAGGAGTAGTAGACTAGAGGAGTAGTAGAGTAGAGGAGCAATAGACTACAGGAGTAGTAGACTAGGGGAGCAATAGACTACAGGAGTAGTAGACTAGGGGAGTAGTAGACTAGAGGAGTAGTAGACTAGAGGAGTAGTAGTAGACTAGAGAGTAGTAGTAGTAGACTAGAGGAGTAGTAGACTAGAGGAGTAGTAGACTAGAGGAGTAGTAGACTAGGGGAGTAGTAGACTAGAGGAGTAGTAGACTAGAGGAGTAGTAGTAGACTAGAGGAGTAGTAGACTAGAGGAGTAGTAGACTAGAGGAGTAGTAGACTAGAGGAGTAGTAGAGTAGAGGAGTAGTAGACTAGAGGAGTAGTAGAGTAGACTAGAGGAGTAGTAGACTAGAGGAGTAGTAGACTAGAGGAGTAGTAGACTAAAGGAGTAGTAGACTAGAGGAGTAGTAGTAGACTAGAGGAGTAGTAGTAGACTAGAGGAGTAGTAGACTAGAGGAGTAGTAGAGAGGAGTAGTAGACTAGAGGAGTAGTAGAGACAGAGGAGCAGTAGACTAGACGAGTAGTAGACTAGAGGAGTAGTAGACTAGAGGAGCAATAGACTAGAGGCGTAGTAGACTAGAGGAGTAGTAGACTAGAGGAGTAGTAGACTAGAGGAGTAGTAGACTAGAGGAGCAGTAGTAGACTAGAGGAGTAGTAGCAGACTAGAGTAGTAGCAGACTAGAGTAGTAGTAGACTAGAGGGAGTAGTAGACTAGAGGAGTAGTAGACTAGAGGAGTAGTAGTAGACTAGAGGAGTAGTAGTAGACTAGAGGAGTAGTACACTAGAGGAGTAGTAGACTAGAGTTGTAGACTAGAGGAGTAGTAGACTAGAGGCGTAGTAGACTAGAGGAGTAGTAGACTAGAGTAGTAGTAGACTAGAGGAGTAGCAGACTAGAGGAGTAGTAGTAGACTAGAGGAGTAGTATGTAGACTAGAGGTGTAGTAGACTTGAGGAGTAGTATGTAGACTAGAGGAGTAGTAGCAGACTAGAGGAGTAGTAGACTAGAGGTGTAGTAGACTAGGGGAGTAGTAGACTAGAGGAGTAGTAGACTAGAGGAGTAGTAGACTAGAGGAGTAGTAGTAGACTAGAGGAGTAGTAGTAGACTAGAGGAGTAGTAGACTAGAGGAGTAGTAGACTAGAGGAGTAGTAGACTAGAGGAGTAGTAGACTAGAGGAGTAGTAGTAGACTAGAGGAGTAGTAGTAGACTAGAAGAGTAGTAGACTAGAGGAGTAGTATTATACTAGAGGAGTAGTAGACTAGAGGAGTAGTAGACTAGAGTAGTAGTAGACTAGAGTAGTAGTAGACTAGGGGAGTAGTAGACTAGGGGAGTAGTAGACTAGAGGAGTAGTAGTAGACTAGAGGAGTAATAGACTAGAGGAGTAGTAGACTAGAGGAGTAGTAGACTAGAGGAGTAGTAGCAGACTAGAGGAGTAGTAGACTAGGGGAGTAGTAGACTAGAGGAGTAGTAGACTAGAGGACTAGTAGACTAGAGTAGTAGTAGACTAGAGGAGTAGTAGACTAGAGGAGTAGTAGACTAGAGGAGTAGTAGACTAAAGGAGTAGTAGACTAAAGGAGTAGCAGACTAGAGGAGCAGTAGTAGACTAGAGGAGGAGTAGTAGACTAGGGGAGTAGTAGACTAGGGGAGTAGTAGTAGACTAGGGGAGTAGTAGACTATAGGAGTAGTAGACTAGGGGAGTAGTAGTAGACTAGAGGAGTAGTAGAATAGGGGAGTAGTAGTAGACTAGAGGAGTAGTAGCCTAGGGGAGTAGTAGACTAGAGGAGTAGTAGACTAGAGGAGTAGTAGACTAAAGGAGTAGTAGACTAGAGGAGTAGTAGTAGACTAGAGGAGTAGTAGTAGAGTAGAGGAGTAGTAGACTACAGGAGTAGTAGAGTAGAGGAGCAATAGACTAGAGGAGTAGTAGACTAGAGGAGTAGTAGTAGACTAGAGGAGTAGTAGACTAGAGGAGTAGTAGACTAGAGGAGTAGTAGCAGACTAGGGGAGTAGTAGCAGACTAGAGGAGTAGTAGACTAGAGGAGTAGTAGTAGACTAGAGGAGTAGTAGTAGACTAGAGGAGTAGTAGTAGACTAGAGGAGTAGTAGTACACTAGGGGAGTAGTAGACTAGAGGAGTAGTAGACTAGAGGAGTAGTAGTAGACTAGAGGAGTAGTAGTAGACTAGAGGAGTAGTATTAGACTAGAGGAGTAGTATTAGACTAGAGGATGAGTAGTAGACTAGAGGAGTAGTAGTAGTAGACTAGAGGAGTAGTAGTAGACTAGAGGAGTAGTAGACTAGAGGAGTAGTAGACTGGAGTAGTACTAGTAGACTAGAGGAGTAGCAGACTAGAAGAGGAGTAGTAGACTAGAGGAGTAGTAGACTAGAGGAGTAGTAGTAGACTAGAGGAGTAGTAGACTAGACGAGTAGTAGAGTAGAGGAGTAGTAGACTAGAGGAGTAGTAGAGTAGAGGAGTAGTAGACTAGAGGAGTAGTAGAGTAGAGGAGCAATAGACTACAGGAGTAGTAGACTAGGGGAGCAATAGACTACAGGAGTAGTAGACTAGGGGAGTAGTAGACTAGAGGAGTAGTAGACTAAAGGAGTAGTAGACTAGAGGAGTAGTAATAGACTAGAGGAGTAGTAGTAGTAGACAAGAGGAGTAGTAGACTAGAGGAGTAATAGACTAGAGGAGTAGTAGACTAGGGGAGTAGTAGACTAGGGGAGTAGTAGACTAGAGGAGTAGTAGTAGAGTAGAGGAGTAGTAGACTAGACGAGTAGTAGAGTAGAGGAGTAGTAGACTAGAGGAGTAGTAGAGTAGAGGAGTAGTAGACTAGAGGAGTAGTAGAGTAGAGGAGCAATAGACTACAGGAGTAGTAGACTAGAGGAGTAGTAGACTAAAGGAGTAGTAGACTAGAGGAGTAGTAGTAGACTAGAGGCGTAGTAGACTAGAGGAGTAGTAGACTAGAGGAGTAGTAGAGTAGAGGAGTAGTAGACTAGAGGAGCAGTAGTAGACTAGAGGAGTAGTAGCAGACTAGAGTAGTAGTAGACTAGAGTAGTAGTAGACTAGGGGAGTAGTAGACTAGAGGAGTAGTAGTAGACTAGAGGAGTAGTAGTAGACTAGAGGAGTAGTAGTAGACTAGAGGAGTAGTAGACTAGAGGAGTAGTAGACTAGAGTTGTAGACTAGAGGAGTAGTAGACTAGAGGCGTAGTAGACTAGAGGAGTAGTAGACTAGAGTAGTAGTAGACTAGAGGAGTAGCAGACTAGAGGAGTAGTAGTAGACTAGAGGAGTAGTATGTAGACTAGAGGTGTAGTAGACTTGAGGAGTAGTATGTAGACTAGAGGAGTAGTAGCAGACTAGAGGAGTAGTAGACTAGAGGTGTAGTAGACTAGGGGAGTAGTAGACTAGAGGAGTAGTAGACTAGAGGTGTAGTAGACTAGAGGAGTAGTAGTAGACTAGGGGAGTAGTAGACTAGAGGAGTAGTAGACTAGAGGAGTAGTAGTAGACTAGGGGAGTAGTAGACTAGAGGAGTAGTAGTAGACTAGGGGAGTAGTAGACTAGGGGAGGAGTAGTAGACTAGGGGAGTAGTAGACTAGGGGAGTAGTAGTAGACTAGAGGAGTAGTAGACTAGAGGAGTAGTAGACTAGAGGAGTAGTAGTAGACTAGAGGAGTAGTAGTAGACTAGAGGAGTAGTAGTAGACTAGAGGAGTAGTAGACTAGAGGAGTAGTAGACTAGAGGAGTAGTAGACTAGAGGAGTAGTAGACTAGAGGAGTAGTAGACTAGAGGAGTAGTAGACTAGGGGAGCAATAGACTACAGGAGTAGTAGACTAGGGGAGTAGTAGACTAGAGGAGTAGTAGACTAGAGGAGTAGTAATAGACTAGAGGAGTAGTAGTAGACAAGAGGAGTAGTAGACTAGAGGAGTAATAGACTAGAGGAGTAGTAGACTAGAGGAGTCGTAGACTAGAGGAGTAGTAGACTAGAGGAGTAGTAGACTAGGGGAGTAGTAGTCTAGAGGAATAGCAGACTAGAGTAGTAGCAGACTAGAGGAGTAGTAGTAGACTAGAGGAGTAGTAGACTAGGGGAGTAGTAGACTAGAGTAGTAGCAGACTAGAGGAGTACTAGTAGACTAGAGGAGTAGTAGACTAGGGGAGTAGTAGTGTAGAGGAGCAATAGACTACAGGAGTAGTAGACTAGGGGAGCAATAGACTACAGGAGTAGTAGACTAGGGGAGTAGTAGACTAGAGGAGTAGTAGACTAAAGGAGTAGTAGAAGACTAGAGGAGTAGTAGTAGACTAGAGGAGTAGTAGAGTAGAGGAGTAGTAGACTAGAGGAGTAGTAGACTAGAGGAGTAGTAGAGTAGAGGAGCAATAGACTAGAGGAGTAGTAGAGTAGAGGAGTAGTAGAGTAGAGGAGCAATAGACTAGAGGCGTAGTAGACTAGAGGAGTAGTAGACTAGAGGAGCAGTAGTAGACTAGAGGAGCAGTAGTAGACTAGAGGAGCAGTAGTAGACTAGAGGAGCAGTAGTAGACTAGGGGAGTAGTAGCAGACTAGAGTAGTAGTAGACTAGAGTAGTAGTAGACTAGAGGAGTAGTAGACTAGGGGAGTAGTAGACTAGAGGATTAGTAGTAGACTAGAAGAGTAGTAGACTAGAGGAGTAGTAGACTAGAGTAGTAGCAGACTAGAGGAGTAGCAGACTAGAGGAGTAGTAGTAGACTAGAGGAGTAGTAGACTAGAGGAGTAGTAGACTAGAGGAGTAGCATACTAGAGGAGTAGTAGTAGACTAGAGTAGTAGTAGACTAGAGTAGTAGTAGACTAGAGGAGTAGTAGACTAGGGGAGTAGTAGACTAGAGGAGTAGTAGTAGACTAGAGGAGTAGTAGACTAGAGGAGTAGTAGACTAGAGTAGTAGCAGACTAGAGGAGTAGTAGTAGACTAGAGGAGTAGTAGTAGACTAGAGGAGTAGTAGACTAGGGGAGTAGTAGACTAGAGGAGTAGTAGTAGACTAGAGGAGTAGTAGACTAGAGGAGTAGTAGACTAGAGTAGTAGTAGACTAGAGGAGTAGCAGACTAGAGGAGTAGTAGTAGACTAGAGGAGTAGTAGCAGACTAGGGGAGTAGTAGCAGACTAGGGGAGTAGTAGTAGACTAGAGGAGTAGTATGTAGACTAGAGGAGTAGTAGTAGACTAGAGGAGTAGTAGTAGACTAGAGGAGTAGTAATAGACTAGGGGAGTAGTAGTAGACTAGGGGAGTAGTAGACTAGGGGAGTAGTAGCAGACTAGAGTAGTAGTAGACTAGAGTAGTAGTAGACTAGAGGAGTAGTAGACTAGGGGAGTAGTAGACTAGAGGAGTAGTAGTAGACTAGAGGAGTAGTAGACCAGAGGAGTAGTAGTAGTAGACTAGAGTTGTAGTAGTAGACTAGAGGAGTAGTAGACTAGAGGAGTAGTAGACTAGAGTTGTAGACTAGAGGAGTAGTAGACTAGAGCTGTAGTAGACTAGAGGAGTAGTAGACTAGAGTAGTAGTAGACTAGAGGAGTAGCAGACTAGAGGAGTAGTAGTAGACTAGAGGAGTAGTATGTAGACTAGAGGTGTAGTAGACTTGAGGAGTAGTATGTAGAGTAGAGGAGTAGTAGCAGACTAGAGGAGTAGTAGACTAGAGGTGTAGTAGACTAGGGGAGTAGTAGACTAGGGGAGTAGTAGACTAGAGGAGTAGTAGACTAGAGGAGTAGTAGTAGACTAGAGGAGTAGTAGTAGACTAGGGGAGTAGTAGACTAGGGGAGTAGTAGTAGACTAGAGGAGTAGTAGACTAGAGGAGTAGTAGACTAGAGGAGAAGTAGACGTAGACTAGAAGAGTAGTAGTAGACTAGAGGAGTAGTAGTAGACTAGAGGAGTAGTAGAGTAGAGGAGTAGTAGACTAGAGGAGTAGTAGACTAGAGGAGTAGTAGAGTAGAGGAGTAGTAGACTAGAGGAGTAGTAGAGTAGAGGAGCAATAGACTACAGGAGTAGTAGACTAGGGGAGCAATAGACTACAGGAGTAGCAGACTAGGGGAGTAGTAGACTAGAGGAGTAGTAGACTAAAGGAGTAGTAGTAGACAAGAGGAGTAGTAGACTAGAGGAGTAATAGACTAGAGGAGTAGTAGACTAGAGGAGTCGTAGACTAGAGGAGTAGTAGACTAGAGGAGTAGTAGACTAGAGGAGTAGTAGTAGACTAGAGGAGTAGTAGACTAGAGGAGTAGTAGTAGACTAGGGGAGTAGTAGACTAGAGGAGTAGTAGACTAGAGGAGTAGTAGACTAGAGGAATAGCAGACTAGAGTAGTAGTAGACTAGAGGAGTAGTAGTAGACTAGAGGAGTAGTAGACTAGGGAGTAGTAGACTAGGGGAGTAGTAGACAAGAGGAGTAGTAGACAAGGGGAGTAGTAGACTAGAGGAATAGCAGACTAGAGTAGTAGTAGACTAGAGGAGTAGTAGACTAGAGGAGTAGTAGACTAGAGGAGTAGTAGTAGACTAGAGGAGTAGTAGACTAGAGGAGTAGTAGACTAGAGGAGTAGTAGACTAAAGGAGTAGTAGACTAGAGGAGTAGTAGTAGACTAAAGGAGCAGTAGACTAGGGGAGTAGTAGACTAGAGGAGTAGTAGACTAGAGGAGTAGTAGTAGACTAGAGGAGTAGTAGACTAGGGGAGTAGTAGACTAGAGGAGTAGTAGACTAGGGGAGGAGTAGTAGACTAGAGGAGTAGTAGACTTGGGGAGGAGTAGTAGACTAAAGGAGCAGTAGAC
Organism: Salmo salar; assembly: GCF_905237065.1. Lineage (NCBI taxonomy): Eukaryota > Metazoa > Chordata > Actinopteri > Salmoniformes > Salmonidae > Salmo > Salmo salar. Next base: position 14,755,200 of record NC_059446.1, on the reverse strand, counting down.
TGGAGGAGTGTGTGTGTGTGTGTGACTGTTTTTAGCTGCGTGTGTCTCTCCCTCCAGAGACTGCACCGTCAGCCTTGCTCTGCGCTTTCAACTTTTACTCTACATATTTAATGGAGGCCGTGTTACTCTAGCCACAAAAGCATCGCTGCTATTCCTGTCCTATTCTGACAGCACGCTCTGTGTCTCTGTCTCCCACCATCTATGCTGCCTTTTCAAAACACCAGTTCACTGAAACGCAGTACAGAGCTTACTACAAAAGAGCTCACCCTCACTGTTTCACAATGATCAATCAGGAGACGTGTGTGTGTGTGTGTGTGTGTGTGTGTGTGTGTGTGTGTGTGTGTGTGTGTGTGTGTGTGTGTGTTAGAGAGTGTGTGTACAGTATGCATGTTAGGGAGAGAGTGTGTGTGTGTGTGTGTGTGTGTGTGTGTGTGTGTGTGTGTGTGTGTGTGTGTGTGTGTGTGTGTGTGTGTGTGTGTGTGTGTACCTGCAGACACTGCAGACGAAGCAGGTAGGGTGGTAGGTCCTCCCCAGTGCTGAGACCACCTCCCCGGTGATGAATCCGTCACAGCGGTCACAGCGCGTCCCGTACAGACGTTGGTAGTCTGACGTACAGATGTACTCACCACTCTTCTGAAAGAACCCGGATCGAGCCAGGCCACACCCACACACTGGAGAGAGAGATGAGGGGAGAAAGAGAAAGAGAGAGGGGGGAGAGAGAGAGAGAGAGGGAAGAGAAGGAGAGAGAGAGGGAGAGGAGGAGAGAGAGGGAGAGGAGGAAAGAGAGGGAGAAAGAGAGAGATGGTGGATTAGGTTAAAGACTGAACACCCAACCTATTCTACATGATAAACCATGGTAAAAACGAGAAACAAAACTGATTTCACCAAACTACAGTAACTGTTCAAAATGAGCCAATTAGTGTTTTATGGGGAGCTCAGAGGGTTGTTTAGTGGTGGTTCTGACAGAGATATTGTTGGGTTTCATTAGGTTTCCTCCTCCCTGCTTCTCCAGACAGAACAGCCCACCCTCATTACAGACAGGCAGACATAGACATGGTGTGTGTGTGTGTGTGTGTGTGTGTGTGTGTGTGTGTGTGTGTGTGTGTATTTGCATGCATGCTTGCCATTGGAGGCTGCTGAGGGGAGGATGGCTCATAATAATGGCTGTAACGAAGCGAATGGTATCAAACCATGTGTTTGAAATATTTGATACCATTCCATATTTCGCTCCAGCCAATACAACGAGCCCATCCTCCCTATTTAAGGTGCCCCAGCCTCCTGTGGTGCGTGCCTACTTGCGTGTGTGTGTGTGTGTGTGTGTGTGTGTGTGTGTGTGTGTGTGTGTGTGTGTGTTTCCGGGTGTCGGGTATACCGTTTGTGGACACTCGGCTAACAGTTTGGTGTGATGTGAAAATAAAGACAATGTGCAAGACTAATTTTCTCCAGAAGATCCAGAAACGATTCCTTCATTGGAGATTAATGAGATGGAACAAAATACCCTTTCCTACATGTTCTCCACGAGAAGAGAGAAAGAGAGGAATGGAAAGAGAGAAAGAAAGAGAGAGAGAGAGAGAGAGAGAGAGAGAGAGAGAGAGAGAGAGAGAGAGAGAGACGGAGAGATGGAGAGAGACGGAGAGATGGAGAGAAAGAGATGGAGAGAAAGAGAGAGATAGAGAGAGAGAGATGGAGAGATAAGAGAGAGATGGAGAGAGAGATGGAGAGAAAGAGAGAGATAGAGAGAGAGAGAGATGGAGAGAAAGAGAGAGATAGAGAGAGAGAGATGGAGAGAGAGAGAGAGAGAGACTACTAAATCACGTGTGATTTGTTCTAGTAAACAGAGTTGGTATTCTCCACAGTTATTTGTCCGTCTCCCTCTCTCCCTCTCTGTCTCTCCCTCTCTCCCTCTCTCCCTCTCTCCGTCTCTCCCTCTCTCCCTCTCTCCCTCTCTCCCTCTCTCCCTCTGTCCCTGTCTCTCCGTCTTTCCCTCTCTCCGTCTCTCCCCCTCTCCCTTTCCCTCTCTCCGTCTCTCCGTCTCTCCCCCTCTCCGTCTCTCCCCTCTCCGTCTCCCTCACTTTTTCAATCACTTTGGTGCAATTTTCACAAGTCTAGGCACATGTTTCAAAACTCTAAGCGCATTTTCAACTGACTGAGTATAACAAACAAATACCGCTCTGCACCAACACCGATCTGCACCAACACCGATCTGCACCAACACCGCTCTGCACCAATACCACCAATAAATGTATTAAATTGGTTTTTTTCCCACTTATCAACTAACACATACTACCCCATAATGACAAACCCCAAAAAGTTTTAGATTTTTATAGATAAAAAAAAAATACATAGATAAAAAAATATCACATGTATTCAGACCCTTTACTCAGTACTTTGTTGAAGCATCTTTGGCCCCAATTACAGCCTCGAGTCTTCTTGGGTATGACGCTACAAGCTTGGCACACCTGTATTTGGGGAGTTTTTTGCATTCTTCTCTGCAGATTAGTTGGGGAGCGTCGCTGCACAGCTCTTTTCAGGTCTCTCCAGAGATGTTCGATCGGGTTTAAGTCCAGGCTCTGGCTGGGCCACACAAGAACATTCAGAGACTTGTCCAGAAGCCACTCCTGCACTGTCTTGGCTGTGTGCTTAGGGTTGTTGTCCTGTTGGAAGGGGAACCTTCGCCCCAGTCCGAGGTCCTGAGCGCTCTGGAACAGGTTGTCATCAAGGATCTCTCTGTTCTTTGCTCCGTTCATCTTTCGCTTGATCCTGACTAGTCTCCCAGTCCCTGCCGCTGAAAAACATCCCTACAGCATGATGGTGCCACCACCATGCTTCACCGTAGGGATAGTGCCATTTTCCTCCAGACGTGACACTTGCCATTCAGGCCAAAGAGTTCAATCTTGGTTTCATCAGACCAGAGATCTTGTTTCTCCTGGTCTAAGTCCTTTAGGTGCCAAACTATAAGCAGGGCTGTCATGTGCCTTTTACTGAGGAGTGGCTTCTGTCTGGCCTGCTTGGTGGAGTGCTGCAGAGATGGCTGTCCTTCTGGAACGTTCTCCCATCTCCACAGAAAAACTCTGGAGCTCTGACCGAGTGACCATTGGGTTCTTGTTCACCTTTCTGACCAAGGCCTTCCCCCCCGATTGCTCAGTTTGGCCCAGGCGGCCAGCTCTAGGAAGAGTCTTGATGCTTCCAAACTTCTTCCATTTAAGAATGATGGAGGCCACTGTGTTTCTGGGAATCTTCAATGCTGCAGAAATGTTTTGGTACCCTTCCCCAGATCTGTTCCTTGACACAATCCTTTCTCGGAGCTCTGCAAACAATTGCTCTGACATGCACTGTCAACTGTGGGACCTTATCTAGACAGGTGTGTACCTTTCCAAATCATGTTCAATCAATTGAATTTACCACAGGTGGACTCCAATCAAGTTGTAGAAACATCTCAAGGATGATCAATGGAAACAGGATGCACCTGAGCTCAATTTCAAGTCTCATAGCAAATAGTTTGAATACATTTGCTTTAATTTAAAAAACCTGTGTTTGTTTTGTCATTATGGTGTATTTTGTGTAGATTGATGAAAAAAATAATAATATTTAATACATTTTATAATAAGTCTGTAATGTAACAAAATGTGGATAAAGTCAATGGGTCTGAATACTTTCTGTATACACAGTATCTGATGATTTCTTCATCTACAGACACTGAAACTGTAAGAATGACATTATTCTCAACAAGCTCTAAACTTTACATTGGATACAGACAAATTACATATATATTTTATTTGCATTAAACTTGAAAAATGTGTAAATACTGGTACATGGTTAAATACTGTAACTGGTATTCACCCTATATTATTCCTTATAGTCCGCACTTCAAAAATATCTGTTTAGAAAATGGTATCATGCATTTCTTGCTATTGGATTAAATCCTAGTTAAAATGACTAAACGTTGAGCCTATCATTATCTGAAGTATCGGTCGATAAACAAAATGTTCTCATGTAATTTTGCATGAATGACTCAGGGGTGAAGGAAGTGTTTAGTTAACTCCAACAAATGCTCAAAGGTTCTGAACATAAAACAGTGGAATTACAAGTGTTATACATGTTTTGTTTTGTGCTCAGAATTCTGAAAATATACCACTTGCATCTGAAATATTTTCCAAAGTGATTGAAAAAAACAAACAGTTGAGCCATTAAATCAAATTGGTTAAGTTAAAAATGAAGGTTTAAAACAGAAAACAACCCTCGGTTACGTTTAGCCATTTATTAAGACTGGCCTTTCTAACTTGTTGTGGACAGATGGTGCAGTAGTGGTTTGAGCAGCAAGCTCTTGCTCCATAGACTGCAGGTTCAATTCAAACTCTGGGCACTTTTTTTTCCCTAGTGGAAAATTATATATATATCATCTTTTTTGACTGCATCTCCCGACGTTCCTGGGGACCAGCAAAAACATCAAATTTTGCCTTGAATCTGGAGTGATCTCTCTGGGCACTCCTAGTCATGATTCTATCATATGCATTCATATCATCTTCCTTTGTGAGCTGTATTGTCCCAGTGGACACGCGCACACACACACGCGGCACCACACACACACACACACACACACACACACACACACACACACACACACACACACAATCCCGCCACCCTCGCTACACACACACACACACACACCCTTCAACAACTTAACTTAACACAGCTAAAGAATATTAATAGTTCTTCACTATGAACTAATCTTTGTCTGCATCCCAAATTGCACCCTATTCCCTATTTGGTGCACTACGTTTGACCAGGGCCCACTATGTACAGTAGGGAACAGTGTCCCAGGAGAGAGACGAGAGGTCCATCCATCTGACATGACATGAGGCGCTGTGTATAGAGAAATCATCATGGAGTTTGACACTGTCTATGGAGAGATGCAATGATGAACCTTCATCATTCTGAGAGAGCTTGGCACCTAGACAGGAGCTGCTGCTGAGAAAAGAGAGGGGGGAAGAGAGAGAGAGAGAGAGAGAGAGAGAGAGAGAGAGAGAGCAAGGAAAGGGAGATAGTAAAAGAGCAAAAGGAAGAGGGATAGGAAGAGTAAGAGAGAGAGATCCAGCTAGTATTGAGAGACAATTATAGGGCTTGTGAGTGAGTGTGTGTGTGAGTGATGTGTGTGTGTGCCGGCCACATTTCCCGAACCACCGAACAATGGCAGTGCTTCAAACACAACGTCCCAGTGGAGTTGAAAACAGGGAGAAGCAGCCAGAAAGCTGACCACAAAACCACATAGCACATGATATCTGACAGGAGAAGACAAACAAACACAAACACACCCCACAGAGCTCCAGGACAGCAACACAATTAGACCCAATCAAATCACGAGAAAACAAAAAGAGAATTACTTGACACATTGGAAAGAATTTACCAAAAAACTGTGCAAACTAGAATGCTATTTGGCCCTAAACAGAGAGTACACAGTGGCAGAATACCTGACCACTGTGACTGACCCAAACTTAAGGAAAGCTTTGACTATGTACAGACTCAGTGAGCATAGCCTTGCTACTGAGAAAGGCCGCCGTAGGCAGACCTGGCTCTCAAGAGAAGACAGGGTATGTGCACACTGCCCACAAAATGAGGTGGAAACTGAGCTGCACTTCTAATTCCACTTCCTAGCGAGAGAGTGAGAGAGAGAGAGAGGAGACGGAGAGAGAGAGAGAGGAGACGGAGAGAGAGAAAATACAGTATTATAAGTAAATCTAGATGGAAAACGTACAACAGTAATGTTAAGAAATTCAATTGACTATTTGCGCTAAATGTGGCATGCTGAAATAGTTAATCATGTCTCTCTCGTTCTCTCTAACCCTCTTTCTTGCTCACACTCTCTCTTGTTCACTCTCTCTCTCTCTCTCCCCCTCCCCCATCTCTCCGGCAGTTACCAGCCTTTCAATCTGTGGCACACACTAAGAGTATGTTCCCAGACCCCACCAGACCTGGTCGGACTTCAAACACAGAAACCACTCATACCATTAACCTAATGCATCTCATTACCATAGCATCAGGCCATATGACAGCCTAAATGCATTTGGTGGGACTGGTTGCATTTGAAATGGCACCCTATTCCCTAAATTGTGCACTAATTATGACCAGGACCCATCAACAGTAGCGCACTAGACAAGGCATAGGGTGCCATTTGGGATGCAGCTGCAGGGTAGGTGGTTTTGGTGAAAGGTCCACCTGTTCTTGGTAATCACATTGTTACCCTGTGTGGTGAGTGACCATTGGTTGTATGTTCTGGGCAGGGACGTCCCCTTTCCCCTGGTTGCCATAGGAGCCATTAACCTTCCGTGGTTGCCCTAGAGACAGTGGCATCCCATGCTAAAGGCTGAGGTGGAGCTGCAGCATTTTGTGTTCCCAAATCTCTCTTAGTTACCATGAAATGACAATGGGGTCTCTACGGGGTGAAAAGACAGACTGCTGCGAGTGTTATAGGCTAGGCAGTTCAGGGCTGGGTTGTGATGTGTTGTTCTGTGCCTATCCCTGACAGGGCAGGGCAGCTGTGGCTTGGCCCATGAAGAAAGCTCTGGGTAACTGCTTTTTACTACTTCTAATCAGGACCACATGGTCTGTGAAAGGCTGTAGCATTGTGTTAGACCAGGGATGGGCAACAATGATGGGGTGGGGGCTACAAAAATCTGAACTCATCATGGGGGGCCACAGTGGCTTGCGGGTCTGTGTACCCACCTTGCAAGCAAACCATTTTAGCAGCCCTCTTGACAGCGGAGAGAAAACTTTTTAGTTCTTTTCCTGCAATTCTACACATTTTGCCACGAGGCATAGAGAAAATGTTGTGGTTTTAAAGCAAGAATGCCACAAATCTACACACTTTTCATCGAGAAGATTTCACAATTTTCTAAAACATTTAATGCAATTCTAGTCATTTTGCCATGTGGCATAGAGAAAAATACGCAGTTTTACAGTTTATTTCTACACAGGGAGAAGAGAAATGTTTGCATTGTGTATTCTACTATTCCAACTCAGTAAGTCAGTAACTCAGTAAGTCAGTAAGTCAGTAACTCAGTAAGTCAGTAACTCAGTAAGTAAGTCAGTAAGTCAGTAACTCAGTAACTCAGTAAGTCAATAACTCAGTAAATCAGTAAGTAACTCAGTAAGTCAGTAAGTCAGTAACTCAGTAAGTCAGTAAGTCAGTAACTCAGTAAATCCGTAAGTAACTCAGTAAGTCAGTAAGTCAGTAACTCAGTAAGTCAGTAACTCAGTAAATCCGTAAGTAACTCAGTAAGTCAGTAAGTCAGTAAGTCAGTAAGTCAGTAACTCAGTAACTCAGTAAGTCAGTAACTCAGTAAGTCAGTAAATCAGTAAGTAACTCAGTAAGTCAGTAACTCAGTAACTCAGTAAGTCAGTAACTCAGTAAGTAATTCAGTAACTCAGTAAGTCAGTAAGTCAGTAAGTCAGTAACTCAGTAACTCAGTAACTCAGTAACTCAGTAAGTCAGTAACTCAGTAACTCAGTAACTCAGTAAATCAGTAAGTAACTCAGTAAGTCAGTAACTCAGTAAGTCAGTAAGTCAGTAACTCAGTAAGTAATTCAGTAACTCAGTAAGTCAGTAAGTCAGTAAGTCAGTAAGTCAGTAAGTCAGTAACTCAGTAACTCAGTAACTCAGTAAGTCAGTAACTCAGTAAGTCAGTAACTCAGTAAGTCAGTAACTCAGTAACTCAGTAAGTCAGTAAGTCAGTAACTCAGTAAGTCAAAGTCAGTAAGTCAGTAAGTCAGTAACTCAGTAAGTCAGTAACTCAGTAACTCAGTAAGTCAGTAAGTCAGTAAGTCAGTAAGTCTTCCACTCTCTCTCCATCATGCCTCCCCGTCTCTGCTCTTTTTCTCTGTGATGAATCGTTTCACAAATGTCTGTCCTCTCTGTGGAGTCTGTTAGCCATACTACTGTAGCTACAGGCTGTGTTCCAAATGGCTCTATATATAGTGCACTACTATTGACCAGGGCCCTGCCCCAGTCCCAGGTCCAGTAGGGAATAGGGTGACATTTGGGATACCCACACAGTCTAATTGTTTTACTGCTAATGTTAACACTATGCTAATACACCAAGCCTGGGTATAAGGCTGCTGGCTAGGACAATGGTACACACACACACAAACTCATCCACACGCACGCACACAACCAAACACACATCGAGTGCCTGGGCATTGGTACTGTAAAGACCATGTATGATGACCTCCAGCAGGGACAGGATAGAGCAGGTCCTCCCAACCTCCCCATACATCCTATATGTCCCTACATGTTCTACTCTGTGTTCCTTACCCACTCTCCTCCTCATCGGCACTTTCTCCAACTCTTCCATTCTCTCCCTCTCTCCCTCCCCCTCCGCCTCTCCTCTATTCCTCTCCTCCTGTCTTTCATTGCCTTCTGAACCTTTGGGAAACGCTTCAGCTGTAATTAATGTACTCTTACAGACAGAGCCAAGAGAGAGGGCTGAAGGAATGGAGGGTGAGAAAGAAAGAAAGAGCCGAGAGAGAGAGAGCGAGCCGAGAGGGATAGACTCTTAGTTAAATCGTTTAGGTGTTAATGAAGACTCCAGGATAAAACAGTGAATTTGAGCCAGTCTCTCCAGATCTCAGGTAGTCAGCCCTAACTAAGCAGCTTGTGGACAAAACACAACCCAATTTGATGATGAGCAGACAAGACATCTTACTCAGACATACAGAAGGAACAGAGGGAACCCTCATTAAGAATACACAAAGATAAATCCTAAAACCTAACCATAGTCACTAGGGAGGAAAAGACAAGGAGAAGTTAACACATCACCAACCAATAAACACTGTTGAAACGTATGAGACAGAACTGGGTGAGTGTGTACACAGCCATCACAGATCAATCCATTGGCATGCCAGAGAATCTCTCACTTACAGAGCCACACACACACACAAAAGGGAGAGACAATAGGCAGGGCCGATGAGTGTTTCTCCCCTCAAGCAGTGGTCCTTTAGGAGACTAGATGCAGGATAATCCCTGTTTTCATCCCAAATTGTACAGTTTTCCCTAAATAGTGCAGTAATTTTGACCAGAGCACTGTATAGGGAATAGGGTGTATTTGAGACAAAGGTTGTCTTCGATCCTAAATCCAACAGCTTCTGGAGTGAAAACCACAGCTGCCTAAACTCATCTCCCTGAAATCTTGCAATGTCTCCCTAGCAACCACACATTAGCTTGGTGATTGGAGCAGCGTGGCAGTGGTTGCTATAGCTACAGGAAGCTCCCATCCCCTCTAACTCACATCTCTCTCTCAATTCAATTCAATTCAAGGGGCTTTATTGGCATAGGATACATATGTTAACATTGCCAAAGCAAGGGAAGTAGATAATATTCAAAAGTGAAATAAATAATAAAAATTAACAGTAAACATTACACTCACATAAGTTCCAAAAGAATAAAGACATTACAAATGTCATATTATGTATATACAGTGTTGTAACGATGCGCAAATGGTTAAAGTACAAAAGGGAAAATAAATAAACAAATATGGGTTGTGTTTACAATGGTGTTTGTTCTTCACTGGTTGACCTTTTCTTGTGGCAACAGGTCACAGATCTTACTGCTGTGATGGCACACTGTGGTATTTCACCCAGTAGAAATGGGGGTTTATCAAAATCAGAGTTTGCATTCGAATTCTTTGTGGATTTGTGTAATCTGAGGGAAAAATGTGTCTCTAAAATGGTTATACATTTGGCAGGAGGTTAGGAAGTGCAGCTCAGTTTCCACCTCATTTTGTGGGCAGTGTGCACATAGCCTGTCTTCTCTTGAGAGCCAGGTCTGCCTACGGCGGCCTTTCTCAATAGCAAGGCTATGCTCACTGAGTCTGTACATAGTCAAAGCTTTCCTTAAGTTTGGGTCAGTGACAGTGGTCAGGTATTCTGCCACTGTGTACTCTCTGTGTAGGGCCAAATAGCATTCTAGTTTGCTCAATTTTCTTGTTAATTCTTTCCAATGTGTCAAGTAATTATCTTTTTGTTTTCTCATGATTTGGTTGGGTCTAACCTCTCTCGCCATCTCCCTCTCTGCCTCCATCTCTCTTTGCCTCCATCTCTCTCTCTCTCTCTCTGAATCCATCTCTCTCTCTCTCTGAATCCATCTCTCTCCCCATCTCTCTCTTTCTGCCTCCATCTCTCTCTCTGCCTCCTTCTCTCTCTCTCTCTCTCTCTCTCCGCCTCCATCTCTCTCTCCCTGCCTGCCGCTATCTGTCTCTGCCTCCATCGCTCTCTCTCCCTGCCTGCCTCCATCTCTCTCTCTCCCTCCCTCCATCGCTCTCTCTCCCTGCCTGCCTCCATCTCTCTCTCTCCCTGCCTCCATCTCTCTCTCTCCCTGCCTCCATCGCTCTCTCTCTCCCTCTGCCTCCATTTCTCTCTCTCCCTCTGCCTCCATTTCTCTCTCTCCCTCTGCCTCCATTTCTCTCTCTCTCCCTCTGCCTCCATCGCTCTCTCTCTCCCTCTGCCTCCATCGCTCTCTCTCTCCCTCTGCCTCCATTTCTCTCTCTCTCCCTGCTTCCATCTACCTCTCTCCCTGCTTCCATCTACCTCTCTCCCTGCTTCCATCTACCTCTCTCCCTGCATCCATCTCTCTCCCTACCTGTTCCTTTCTTTAAGGGAACTTTTACCAGAGACAAACAGATACAGGTAACCTCTTACAGTAGTCCTGATACTCTGGACATTGTAGAAATCTGTTTTGACTCACAAAACTGCTGACAGACGATTTGTATGGTTTTGGAACCTGACGCGTGCGTGCGTGCGTGCGTGAGTGAGTGAGCGTGTATCTCGCTAAGGAGCTGTCCATATGGAACATGCATTTAGACCACTGCAATGCCTGGTAGCTGTGCTGGAATGGGAGAGTGCCACTTTAGCAACCAGCGGAAAATGTGGTCAGTGTGTCATTAGGCCACGATACACAGTGTGCTACCATTACCAGTAATATAATACTACATATCATCCTTAGTGTGTGTGTGTGTGTGTGGATATGTGCGTCCTCGCCAGGGTTTCAGTTAGCCAGTAATAGCTGGCCTTTGGCCGTAAAAAAATAGAAAAGCCAATAAATAAAATTGCCACGGCCAATTGTCCGGGAGAAGAAAAAAAACTAAGCAAAATAATACTTTTTAGCCTACTCATTGATGTAAATACCAGATGATGTAAATACAGTTTACCAGTCATGCTTTTCGGTCTATTGTTAATGTGCATCATTTAGTGGAATTAAACTGGCACGTGTGTATATTCGTTATGTATCTTATTTATCACACACGCACATCCTACAGATACAGAGACTTTGAGCAGAAAATCTGTCAGACACTGTTTTTATAGGCCCAATCATTGCACAAAATTCTAAATGCAATCATGTGTTAAAAATAGTTTTTGAGGCTACGATTAAAAAGAGCTAATGTATTTATTTTTCAACTGGTAATTGAAGTGCCCGCGTTCCTTTCCATTCGCCATCCAAATGGATAGGCAAGGGAAGGCAGGCTTCATTTGCACATCTCACACCACTTTGCAGTGAGCTGGAGGCAGTATGCATTTTTAAAACATATAGCTACTTAATTGTTTGAAACGTGAATGTTTTACTACATATTATGAGGAATGTTATATCTACCTTCAAAGTTGTCTGTATAAAATATTTTACAGACTTCCATCTGCCATTGACCATTGAAACCAGTAGTCTATTATTTAATACAGACTTCCATCTGCCAACTGAAACCAGTAGTCTATTATTTAATACAGACTTCCATCTGCCAACTGAAACCAGTAGTCTATTATTTAATACAGACTTCCATCTGCCAACTGAAACCAGTAGTCTATTATTTTATACAGACTTCCATCTGCCAACTGAAACCAGTAGTCTTTTATTCTATACAGACTTCCATCTGCCAACTGAAACCACTAGTCTATTATTCTATACAGACTTCCATCTGCCAACTGAAACCACTAGTCTATTATTCTATACAGACTTCCATCTGCCAACTGAAACCAGTAGTCTATTATTTTATACAGACTTCCATCTGCCAACTGAAACCACTAGTCTATTATTTTCATGTTCCATTTGTAACGTTCGTCGTATGTAGTAGACCAAACTGCAGCGGGTATATTGAACATCTTCTTTTATTCGAAGGAAAACAAAACACTTACACAAAAACAAACAACGAAAACAGTCCCGTAAGGTGCTCAGACTATACAAGGAAACAACCACCCACAAACACAAGAGAAAACTAACCCACTTAAATATGGCCTCCAATTAGAGGGAACGACAACCAGCTGCCTCTAATTGGAGGTCGTTCCAAAACCCCAACAAAGAAATAGAAAAAGTAGATAAACACATAGAAATAGAAAACATAGAACATCAACCAAAAACCCCGAAACACACTAAACAAACACCCCCTGCCACACCCTGACCAAACTACAATAACAAACAACCCCTTTTACTGGTCAGGACGTGACAGTACACCCCCCCCCCCAAAGGTGCAGACCCCGGATGCACCGAAACACAAAACCCCCACAAAATATAACCCCAAACTTAAAAAGGAGGGGAGGGAGGGTGGCCACCGTCACCGACGGCTCCCGTGCTACACCCCCCCTCCCTAATCCTCCAACTACGGAGGTGGCTCAGGCTCCGGCCTTAGTCCCCCTTCTAACCTGCCCACCCCAGTTGAAGGCTCATGGCTGTAGACCACTGCTGAAGGCTCTGGGCTAAGGTGCGTCGCTGGAGACCTCGGGCTGAGGTGCGTCGCTGGAGACCTCGGGCTGAGGAGCGTCGCTGGAGACCTCGGGCTGAGGAGCGTCTCTGGAGACCTCGGGCTGAGGAGCGTCTCTGGAGACCTCGGGCTGAGGAGCGTCTCTGGAGACCTCGGGCTGAGGGCCGTCTCTGGAGACCTCGGGCTGTGGGCCGTCTCTGCCGGCTCCGGGCTGTGGGCCGTCTCTGGAGACCTCGGGCTGAGGGCCGTCTCTGGAGACCTCGGGCTGAGGGCCGTCTCTGGAGACCTCGGGCTGAGGGCCGTCTCTGGAGACCTCGGGCTGAGGGCCGTCTCTGGAGACCTCGGGCTGAGGGCCGTCTCTGGAGACCTCGGGCTGAGGGCCGTCTCTGGAGACCTCGGGCTGTGGGCCGTCTCTGCCGGCTCCGGGCTGTGGGCCGTCTCTGCCGGCTCCGGGCTGTGGGCCGTCTCTGCCGGCTCCGGGCTGTGGGCCGTCTCTGCCGGCTCCGGGCTGTGGGCCGTCTCTGCCGGCTCCGGGCTGTGGGCCGTCGCCGGAAGCACTGGACGGGGCACTGTCGCCGGAAGCTCTGGACGGGGAACTGTCGCCGGAAGTTCTGGACGGGGAACTGTCACCGGAGGCTCTAGACGGGGCACTGTCGCCGGAAGCTCTGGACGGGGCACTGTCGCCGGAAGCTCTGGACGGGGCACTGTCGCCGGAAGCTCTGGACGGGGCACTGTCGCCGGAAGCTCTGGACGGGGCACTGTCGCCGGAAGCTCTGGACGGGGCACTGTCGCCGGAAGCTCTGGACGGGGCACTGTCGCCGGAAGCTCTGGACGGGGCACTGTCGCCGGAAGCTCTGGACGGGGCACTGTCGCCGGAAGCTCTAGACGGGGCACTGTCGCCGGAAGCTCTGGACGGGGACTGCACACTGTTGGCCTGATGCGTGGGGCTGGCTTTGGAGGCGCCAGACTAGTGACACGCACCACAGGGCTAGTGCGAGGAGCAGCGTTAAGAGCACAGTGCTCTTAACGCCAAACGCTCCCCATAATAAGCACGGGGAGTTGGCTCAGGGCTAACCCTTGGCCCAGCCAAACTACCCGTGTGCCCCCCAAAAATTATTTTGGGGGGGCTGCCTCCTCTCCTCCTGAAATGGAGGATATAATGCCTCATACCTCCGTCGTTCTGCCTTTGCTGCCTCCAGCTCCTCCTTCGGACGCTTGTACTCCCCAGCCTGGTGCCATGGTCCTTTACCATCTAGTATCTCCTCCCATGTCCATGACTCCAAATAGCTCCTCTGTTGCTCCTTCCTCCGCTGCTTGGTCCTTTCTTGGTGGGTGGTTCTGTAACGTTCGTCGTATGGAGTAGACCAAACTGCAGCGGGTATATTGAACATCTTCTATTCGAAGGAAAACAAAAGACTTACACAAAACAAATGACGAAAACAGTCCCGTAAGGTGCTCAGACTATACAAGGAAACAACCACCCACAAACACACTTAAATATGGCCTCCAATTAGAGGGAACGACAACCAGCTGCCTCTAATTGGAGGTCGTTCCAAAACCCCAACAAAGAAATAGAAAAACACATAGAAATAGAAAACATAGAACATCAACCAACCCCGAAACACACTAAACAAACACCCCCTGACCAAACTACAATAAACAACCCCTTTTACTGGTCAGGACGTGACACGATTGGTTTTCAACTTTCTTTCATTGTCCGATAAAATGCAAACTGGTTTGTTCTAAAGGTAACTTTAATATCCTGAAACTGTACATTTATATTCATATATTATATCCTTTAATTGTCTGCAAATGCTTGTGAATTATTGCGTTATTCAAGAGTCTAATATGTTTTGGATGAAAAGTTGCTCAAATGTTTTAATAGTTTATAAACTTATTGGCTAGTGGCTACTGTGATACTGGTATTTACGGTCAATTTAGAGCTGCAGAACAGAAATGTCACATTGCCAGTGACAATGAAAGATAAGGCAATGTCATGTACATTGAAAAGATAATGTACATATTATTAAGTTGAAATTTTGTTGTGCTGCCTCTCCTTAAATGTTTGTCAATAAGAATAGTCTAAGACATTACTATCCCATACAATAAATCATACAGTTAGTGTATGTTCCACAGTTTATTTTCTACACTATATCAATGTATTTTCCATAGTGTTTTGTCTTGGACTTAGATTACAAGGTTTCTTCTCCACGCCATAATCAGTTGCTCTATAATGGGTTTAAATAGGAGGATAAACACGATTAGTGCTCTCTCAGTAATGCATGAGAAATCAATTATCATAATGTTGAGCTCTGGATCTAATGTGAATCAATACAGTAAGGGAGAGATATGACAAACGAGTGAAGGGTGTACAGAAGGGGTTGTATATGCGTGTGTGTGTGCGTGCTGTATTGGTTGTTACAATAGAGAGAAAAGACGGAGCCGACAACAGAATGTAATTAAAATGACTTCTCTATAACGGAGTGCTGCTACACTCAAAGAATGCTGTAATAATAATAATAATCTCTGTCTGTCCCTCTATTGCTCTTTCCATCACAATGCTACTGAACTCCCTGCTGAGAGAGATGGAGAAAGACAGACTGAGACAGACAGACTGAAACAGACAAAGAAAGACAAGTGATGATAACAGACAGTGAGAGTCTGAGGAAGGATTGAAAGGAACAGCTTCATAGAAAATGGCACTTATTGTTTCCCAAGGTGAAATGAGTTGAATAAAAACAGTTCTCCCTAAACAGTGTATTATTGTTTCCCAAGGTGAAATGAGTTGAATAAAAACAGTTCTCCCTAAACAGTGTATTATTGTTTCCCAAGGTGAAATGAGTTGAATAAAAACAGTTCTCCCTAAACAGTGTATTATTGTTTCCCAAGGTGAAATGAGTTGAATAAAAACAGTTCTCCCTAAACAGTGTATTATTGTTTCCCAAGGTGAAATGAGTTGAATAAAAACAGTTCTCCCTAAACAGTGTATTATTGTTTCACAAGGTGAAATGAGTTGAATATAAAGAGTTCTCCCTAAACAGTGCATTTGGAAACTATTCAGACCCCTTAACTTTTCCCACATTTTGTTACGTTACAGCCTTATTCTAAAATTGATGAAATTATTTTGTTCCCTCATCAATCTACACACAATACCACATAATGAAACACAAAAACAGATTTTTGAATTTCTAGCAAATTTATGACAAATAAAAACAGAAATACCTTATTTACCCTTTGCTACGAGACTCAAAACTGAGCTCAGGTGCACCCTGTTTCCATTGGTCATCCTTGAGATGTTTCTAAAAGTTGATTGGAGTCCACCTGTGGTAAATTCAATTGATTGGACATGATTTGGAAAGGCACAAACCTGTAAATATATATATATATAAGATCACACAGTTGACAGTGCATGTCAGAGGAAAAAGCCATGAGGTTGAAGGAATTGTCTGTAGAACTCCAAGACAGGATTGTGTCAATGCATAGATCTGGGGAAGGGTACCAAAACATTTCTGCAGCATTGAAGGTCCCCAGGAACACAGTGGCCTCCATCATTCTTAACCTCTCTGGGATAGGGGGCGGTATTTTATCGTCCGGATGAAAAGCGTGCCCAAAGTAAACTGCCTGCTACTCAGGCCCAGAAGCTAGGATATGCATATTATTAGTAGATTTGGATAGAAAACACTCCGTTTCTTAAACTGTTTGAATAATGTCTGTGAGTATAACAGAACTGATTTGGCAGGCGAAACCCTGAGCACAATCCATCCAGGGAAATACTTTTTTGAGGTCAATCTGTTTTCCATTGGTTTTCTATGGCAAGCCTGTTTTAATAGAAATATGCTTGTAGTTCCTATAGCTTCCACTAGATGTCAACAGTCTTTAGAAATTGGTTGATGTTTTTCTTTTGAGAAATGAAGAAGTAGCCATTTCCTTTCTGGGTGTAGAGCCAAGTGGACTGTTTTGTTTGGGGCACGTAACCTGAAGCTCGCTCCACTTTCATTTTCTCCGCTATTGAGCGCAGTTTATCCCATCTTAAATTTTATTGATTATTTACATTTTAAAATACCTAAAGTTGGATTAGGAAAGTTGTTTGAAATGTTTGGACAAAGTTTACAGGTAACTTAGATGTTGGGTGAGTTGGAACCGGTGTTTTTCTGAATCAAACGCGCCAAATAAATGGACATTTTGGAGATATAACGATGGAATTAATCGAACAAAAGGACCATTTGTGATGTTTATGGGACATATTGGAGTGCCAACAGAAGAAGCTCTTTAAAAGGTAAGGCATGAATTATATTGTTATTTCTGAGTTTTGTGTCGCACCTGGCGGGTTGAAATATGATTGTCATATGTTTGTTTGATGGGGCGCTGTCCTCAGATAATCGCATGGTTTGCTTTTGCCGTAAAGCCTTTTTGAATTCTGAAGTTAAGCTTTAATTTGGTGTTTTGCACTTGTGATTGTGTGAAAGTTAAATATTTCTAAGAATTGTTTTTGAATTTTGAACTCTGCAATTTCACCGGATGTTGTCAAATCGATCCCGCTAACCGGATTTGATCCATAAGAAGTTTGGAACCAACAAGCCTCTTCCAAGAGCTGGCCGCCTTACCAAACTGAACAATTGGGGAAGAAAGGTCTTGGTCAGGGAGGTGACAAAGAACCTGATGGTCACACTGACAGAGCTCCAGAGTTCCTCTATGGAGATGGAAGAACCTTCCAGAAGGACAACCATCTCTGCAGCACTCCACCAATTAGGCCTTTATGGTAGAGTGGCCTGATGGAAGCCACTCCTCAGTCAAAGGCACAAGGCAGCCCACTCTCTGACCATGAGAAACAAGATTATCTGGTCTGATAAAACCAAGATTGAACTCTTTGTCCTTAATGCCAAGCGTCACGTCTGGAGGAAACCCTATGGTGAAGAATGGTGGTGACAGCATCATGCTGTGAAGATGTTTTTCAGAGGCAGGGACGGGGAGACTAGTCAGGATCGAGGGAAAGATGAACGGAGCAAAGAACAGAGAGATCCTTGATGAAAACTTGCTCCAGAGAGCTCAGGACCTCAGACTGGGGTGAAGGTTCACCTTCCAACAGGACAACAACCCTAAGCACACAGCCAAGACAATGCAGGAGTGGCTTAGGGACAAGTCTCTGAATGTCCTTGAGTGGCCCAGCCAGAGCCCGGATTTGAACCCGATTGAACATCTCTGGAGAGACCTGAAAATAGCTGTCCAGCGACGCTCCACATTCAACAAAGTACTGAGTAAAGAGCGTGAATACTTATGTAAATGTGATATTTCCATTTGTTTTTTGTACATTTGCAAACATTTCTAAATATCTGTTTTGCTTTGTCATTATGGGGTATCGTGTGTAGATTGATGAGAGATAAAAACAATTGAATCAATTTTAGAATAAGGCTGTAACGTAACAAAGTGTGGAAAAAGTCAAGGGGTCTGAATATTTTCCATATGTTTCCTTACAGCCAGACAGACAACACAAAAAGACCAAGTTAGAAAGATAAATTAACTAATATCACAGGAACAATACATGGTTATGACAAATATGACCACGTAGTCCAACTTGGTGTTTTACAATTCATCAAATGAAATTGACCAGAGTGTAACGTAGCCTTTTCAGCCTCCCTATCACACACACAGACTTATTCATTTAGCCACCCTATCACACATTGAACACGTCAATGTCAAACTGTCCCATGATGGGAAATTGATTTCATGCTTGGATAACTATCATAGAGAGAGAGATTAATTCTTGGTTTGGCCTAAACCGTGACCAACCTCTCTCTCTCTCTCTATCTTCTTCATGTGTCTTTTCCATTCCCCATCACACACCCAGATCATCATCAGCCAAAGACAAACAACAGGAATGAAAAACAAACAGAACAGAAAACAGGGGGATGACTAGAGGAGAGAACATGTAGAAGAGGGGAAGGGTAGGGAGGGAAGGAAGGGTAGGGGGTGACAGTGAAACAATAGCAGGTCTTTAGAAAGCTGTGGCCATCGATGCTACTGGAAACAGTGGATTGAACCACATAGAGGGAGGGCATGGTCACACAATACTGCTCTACTGTACTGGCATTACCCGTCTCTGCTTTGGTCCGGGTCAGACCTGGGTCAAATACGTCCATGTCTAACTATTTTTGCTTGAGTTTGCATTTTGCACTTTTGAGACTATTCCATTGGTTCCATTTTGAGATGAAAGGAGTGGAGAGGAGAGCTCAGGTTAAGGCGCGAGAGAGAGAGAGAGAGAGAGAGAGAGAGAGAGAGAGCAGAAACAGAGAGATGGAGAAACAAACACATGACATCATGACTTAGGGAGAAATATACCCCCCCCTCTCTCTCTCTGCCTGAACCTTCTCTCTGGTCTTTGTAATGGGGGTTTCCCATTGGTTGAGGCTCCCTAGTGAGGCTGAGAATAACCACCAATCAGAGGAAGGGGGCCCTTTCACATGGTTACCACAGCAACCCCTCAACTGAAAACACACAAGTGAAAGTAGAGGGGGATATCATAAAACCCCATTTGAAACAATCCTCGACTAAGTAGCTTATACAAACGCTTTCTATGGTGGCAGTGAACTATTGTATGTGACGTGCTGAAGCAGGCATTCATTTAAACTTCTAAGATGATAGCACAGCCACAAAGCATTGGCCCTACCTACAGCACTGTTGTTATCATGACACAATGCATCACACTGTAGGTAGAGATTGTACAGAGAAATGTTTTACATCTCCTTAGTGTGTATAACAACTATATCAAATGTTATTGGTCACATACACATGATTAGCAGATGTTATTGCAGGTGTAGTGAAATGCTTGTGCTTCTAGCTCCGACAGTGCAGTAATATCTAACAGGTAACATCTAACAAATTACACAACATATACCCAATACACACAAATCTAGTAGGAATGAATTAAGACTATATACATATGGACGAGCGATGTCAGAGTGGAACGGACTAAGATACAGTAGAATATTATAGAAAACATTAGAATATTATTGAATACAGTATAAACATATGAGATGAGTAATGCCAGATATGTAAACATTAAGTGACTAAGATACTGTAGAATTGTATAGAATACAGGATATACATATGAGATGAGTAATGCCAAATATGTAAACATTATTAAAGTGACTAGTGTTCCATTCCTTAAAGTGGCCAGTGATTTGTAGTCTATGCCTATAGGCAGCAGCCTCTAATGTGCTAGTCATGGCTGTTTAACAGTCTGATGGCCTTGAGATAGAAGCTGTTTTTCAGTCCAGCTTTGATGCACCTGTACTGACCTCGCCTTCTGGATGATAGCAGGGTGAACAGGCAGTGGCTCGGTGGTTGATATCCTTGATTATCTTTTTGGCCTTCCTGTGACATTGGGTGCTGTAGTTGTCCTGGAGGGCGGGTAGTTTGCTCCCGGTAATGTGTTGGGCAGAGCGCACCACCCTCTGGAGAGCCTTGCGGTTGCGTGAGGTGCAGCTGCCAAACCAGGCGGTGATACAGCCCGACAGGATGCTTTCAAATGGCATCTGTAAAAGTTTGTGAGGGTTTTAGGTGACAAGCCAAATTTCTTTAGCCTCTTCAACCTCAGGAGGCTATGTTGCGCCTTCTTCACCACTCTGTCTGTGTGGGTGGTCCATTTCAGTTTGTCAGTGATGTGTATGCCAAGGAACGTGAAGATAGGGGGGTGCACCCTCTGCTGTTTCCTGAAGTCCACGATCATCTCCTTTGTTTTGTTGACGTTGAGTGAGAGGTTGTTTCCCAGGCACCACACTCTCAGAGCCCTCACCTCCTCCCTGTAGGCTGTCTTGTCATTGTTGGTAATCAAGCCTGTGCCGTCTGCAAACTTGATGATTGAGTTGGAGGTGTGCTTGGCCACGTAGTCATGGGTGAACAGGGTGTAAAGGAGGGGGTTGAGCACGCACCCTTGTTGGGCCCCAGTGTTGAGGATCAGCAGAGTGGAGGTGATGTTTCCTACCTTCAACACCTGGGGGTGGCCTGTCAGGAAGTCCAGGACCAAGTTGCAAAGGGCGGGGTTTAGACCCAAGGCCTCGAGCTTAATGATGAGCTTGGAGGGTACTATGGTGTTGAATGTTGAGCTATAGTCAATAAACATCATTCTTACATAGGTATTCCTCTTGTCCAGATGGGATAGGGCAGTGCGCAGAGTGATGGCGATTGCGTCTGTGGATCTGTTTGGGCGGAAAGCAAATTGAAGTGGGTCTATGGTGACAGGTAAGGTGGAGGTGATATGATCCTTGACTAGTCTCTCAAAGCACTTCATGATGACAGAAGTGAGTGCTACGGGGCGATAGTCATTCAGTTCAGGTATCTTTGCCTTCTTGGGTACAGGAACAATGGTGGCCATCTTGAAGCAAGTGGGGACAGCAGACTGGGATAGGGATAGATTGAATATGCCCGTAACCACAGCAGCCAGCTGGTCTGCGCATGCTCTGAGGACGTGGCTAGGGATGCCATCTGGGCCAGCAGCCTTGTGAAGGTTAACACGTTTAAATGTTCTACTCACTGCTGAAGCAGTTATGCATCGAAGAATGGGCAAAAATCCCTGTGGCTAGGTGTGCCAAGCTTATAGAGACATAACCCAAGATACTTGCAGCTGTAATTGCTGCAAAAGGTTGCTCTAGAAAGTATTGGCTTTGGGGGGGTGAATAGTTATGCACGCTCAAGATCAGTTTTTTTGTCTTATTTCTTGTTTGTTTAACAATAACAAATATTTTGCATCTTCAAAGTGGTAGGTATGTTGTGTAAATCAAATAATACAAATCTAATTCCAGGTTGTAAGGCAACAAAATAAGAAAAATGCCAAGGCGGGTGAATCATTTTGCAACCAACTGAATGTATTCCTGTCTGTGTGATGTACTGAGAATCCTGCTGGCTTTACTGACTCTGACAGAGTATCCCGAGAGAGCCATGTTTCCGTGAAACAAAGTATTTTACAGGCCCCAATTTGTCTCTGGAAAGAAATCCTTGATCCAAACTCATCAACTTTGTTATCCAAAGACTGAACATTAGCGAGTAATATACTCGGAAGTGGTGGGTGGTGTGCACACCTCCAAAGTCGAACCAGCAGGCCACCTCAAGTGCCTCTCCTCTGCCGCCGATGTTTTGGGTCGGCCTCTGGAATAAGTTAAATTGCTCTGGGGAGAGTGAACAAAGGATCTGCTCCAGGGAAGTCATATTCCTGGTCGTAATGCTGGTAGTTCTGGTGAGTTACCGCATTTCCTGAACTAATAATGTAAAACAAAATGTACATAAACATGAAAAATACTGCAAAGTCTCCTAAGAGCTAGTCGCGATGCTGCCATCTCCGTCGGCGCCATCTTCAATGCATTCAATATCCTACACACCTCTTAGCAGGAGCCCACGCCCTCCTACACACCTCTTAGCAGGAGCCCACGCCCTCCTACACACCTCTTAGCAGGAGCCCACGCCCTCCTACACACCTCTTAGCAGGAGCCCACGCCCTCCTACACACCTCTTAGCAGGAGCCCACGCCCTCCTACACACCTCTTAGCAGGAGCCCACGCCCTCCTACACACCTCTTAGCAGGAGCCCACGCCCTCCTACACACCTCTTAGCAGGAGCCCACGCCCTCCTACACACCTCTTAGCAGGAGCCCACGCCCTCCTACACACCTCTTAGCAGGAGCCCACGCCCTCCTACACACCTCTTAGCAGGAGCCCACGCCCTCCTACACACCTCTTAGCAGGAGCCCACGCCCTCCTACACACCTCTTAGCAGGAGCCCACGCCCTCCTACACGGTTCTTCTAATCCTTCGTCTGGATCATTATTGGCATGGCTTGGAGTGTGTGTGTGTGTGTGTGTGTGTGTGTGTGTGTGTGTGTGTGTGTCGACAGGGACTTGACGTCACAGTCTGAGTCCCAGCCTGTAAGAGCCTTAACATTCAGGAGTGACCTACTACTGCAGGAAGAGGGCTTTCCCTGCAGAGTGCAGACAGACACCTTTCTAATAAGCAGTGAAGGTAGCCATGCGTGTCCTTACCTGTGCAGGTGAAACACTTGACGTGGAAGTGTGTGTCCTGAACACGCACCACCTCTCCCTTACACACCTCCCGACAACGCTGGCACCGGATAGGTCCAGAGCTCCGCTCACCGCCCAAAGAGCCCTGCTGATAGGCTGTAGAGAGAGAGAGCACAGCTGACCTCATCCAATCATAACAGTCAATATGTGTTTCCCAAATGGCCCCCTATACAGTTCACTACTATTTAACATGGCCCATAGGGCCGCCTAACATGGCCCATTGCCCCCTATTCCCTGCTCTATGTAGGGAATAGGGGGCAATACAAACCAGTCAGTATATATAATCTGTACTATACTGCAGTCCGCAAGAGCCTTGTGTTCACAGACTGCCATTGTATGCAGTAAACTATATATAGACTTAATGTATAATGTACGTTGAGGAGAAGGATTTACATAATCATATCACTGTGTTCTGCTAACACTTGTTATGAAGCTGTGAAGTCTGTCACCTCTACAAGCTCTCTCTCTCGCTCCACCTTCTCATCGACTCTCTCTACCCGTCTATCGTACCCTGTATGCATATTTGTGAGTGTGTTTGTTTGTGGATTTCACATATTGCTCACTCCCACATTCTATAATAGGTGATTGTTTCCTTCACAATGCTGGCAACACAATTGACCAATCTCAGTATTTCTGGCCAGGCACTCCCGAACAGGGAGAGAACACAACACAAAAGGGAAACTCTAACACTAAGACTAGTTTGTTGTATCAACACAGGATGCAGGGGGAACGGTGGATGTCTACTACTATATTATGTTACAATTAGGTCTGAGGAATCCAAACAAAACAAAACTCTACAGGTTTCCACAGACATGCCAATGAAAAAGTGGGTTCTAGACACGTGTGTGTGTGTGTGTGTGTGTGTGTGTGTGTGTGTGTGTGTGTGTGTGTGTGTGTGTGTGAGTATAGATTAACCCAGTTCTCTGTGCCACAGGGGAAGTAGTGTGTGCCAGGTAGAGTAATCCTCTAGGCTTCTGTCCTCTGCAGAGGAGAGGAGACGGGAGAGGAGAGGAGACGGGAGAGGAGGGGTGAGGGGAGAGAAGAGGGGTGAGAGAAGAGGAGAGGAGACGGGGGAAGAGGAGAGGTATCATGGGAGCTCGCCACTAGCCAGGGCATAGAGAGGAGGAGAGAAGGAGGATAATGCCTTTCACCTGTCTTCCATCCTGAGGACATCAACAGCACAGAGAGGGAAAGTACACACCACAGGATTACCCGGATTAAAAGACAATTCCACTCAAAAGCCACTGTTGATACAGTCCTTAAATGTTTTCCATGTCAGCAATCAAGTTATAGAACTTTCAAAATACAGAAAGTGTCAAATTATGATGCAGTATGATGTGTTTTGCACATACTACCATAATGGTTCTCTACAAGCACATGCAAAACACATGAAGATAAACCTGAAATAATATGGTGATTATTAACACAGCCAAATAGTTCTGTAATGTTGTCTAGGGACATCATAATGCCTATTAGCTGAAAGAGCCAAGGCCAATCACTCTCTCTCTTTTTATTTAACAAGGCAAGTCAGTTCAAATTCTTATTTACAATGACGGCCTACACTGGCCAAACCAGGACGGCGCTGGGCTAATTGTGTGCCACCCTATGGGACTCCTGGTTGTGATTCTGCTGCTATTTCTGCGCCGACCTCAACACCTGCTGAGAGCTCACACACAAGGGATTGTTGGCGATTGGAGGTGACAGGTCCATCGCACTCTCTCTCTCTACCTCTCACCACTGAGATAAAGAGAACAGAAGAGAGGGAGGGGGAGAAGAGAGAGGGATGAAGAGAACAGAAGAGAGGGAGGGGAGGAAGAGAAGAGAGAGGGACAAAGAGAACAGAAGAGAGGGAGGAGGAGAAGAGAGAGGGACAAAGAGAACAGAAGAGAAGGAGGGGGAGGAGGAGAAGAGAGAGGGACGAAGAGAACAGAGGAGGGGGAGGAGGAGAAGAGAGAGGGATGAAGAGGGGGAGGAGGAGAAGAGAAAGGGATGAAGAGAACAGAAGAGGGGGAGGAGGAGAAGAGAGAGGGATGAAGAGAACAGAAGAGGGGGAGGAGGAGAAGAGAGAGGGATGAAGAGGGGGAGGAGGAGAAGAGAAAGGGATGAAGAGAACAGAAGAGGGAGGGGGAGGAGGAGAAGAGACACTCACCTCAGCTAAATCCAAAGCAGGTGGTTATTAGCTGTAGTAAGTCAGTGACCAGTACAGTCTCTCAGCATAGTCTCTCTCTCTCTCTCTACCCCCTCTATCTTCCCCTCTCTCACACCCCCTCTCTTTCTCCAGACCTTGGCGGGGACATATCCATCAGAGAGTGATGTAGGGTCCAGTGTAGGGTTGCAAAGGGCCGGAAACTTTCCAGTAAATTTCCCACATTTTTTCGGAAATTTTCCACGGGAAGTTAAGCCCTGTAATTTTTGGGGAATTTCAAAAAGTCAAAAAAGTTAGCTTATAACAGTGAAACTGTTTTGTAGGATACACATAAGGCAATTCTAAGTCTTGTGGCATATTTTGGTTAAACTATCCCCAATTCAATGGAATTGCAACCCTCTGCATGCACAGTGCGTTCTTCCATCACATGTACAGCTGATTCTCAAGATCTTGCACACTAATGAGATGCTATTGAGCCCACACGAGTACACTGTCTGAGCCAAGGACTACATGCTTTCTGGTAAGTTTTAATTACAATACTGGGTGGGGTGAATATATTTTACATGACATACATGATTTTTTGTTAACTAGTAAATAGTAGCCTACAGCAAAGGGTGTATAAATACTTTCTGCTAGTTAGTTTTTGCTATGATGTGTGTTTTAGCTTGCTTGATCCTGCTAACTGAGGAGTATTAATTCACCTGTTTCCATACATGTTTAATTTTAAAACATTTATCTGACAAAGGAGTTGTTTAATCTAACTGCTTAACTATTTATCTGTACATGGTATTGTATGTTGTTTTTTTTCTCATGTTTTTCCTCATCTTTACAGGGAAATGCCATGGGCACTATCTGATCTGTGGAGACATTTCACTGCAGCTAATGTAGCAAATCAAATTTTATTTGTCATATACACATTGTTAGTAGATGTTTATGCGAGTGTAGCGAATTGCTTGTGCTTCTAGTTCCGACTATGCAGTAATATCTAACAAGTAATCTAACAATTTCACAACAACTACCTTATACACACGAGTGTAAAGGAATGAATAAGAATATGTACATATAAATATATGGATGGGTGATGGCCGAACGGCATAGGCAAGATGCAGTAGATGCTTTAGAGTACAGTATATACATATGAGATGAGTAATGTAGGGTATGTAAACATTATATAAAGTGGCATTGTTTAAAGTGGCTTGTGATACATTTATAACATCCAATTTTAAAATATTAAAGTGGCTAGAGATGAGTCAGTATGTTGGCAGCAGCCACTCAATGTTAGTGATGGCTATTTAACTGTCTGATGGTCTTGAGATAGAAGCTGTTTTTCAGTCTCTCGGTCCCAGCTTTGATGCACCTGTACTGACCTCGCCTTCTGGATGGTAACGGGGTGAACAGGCAGTGGCTCGGGTGGTTGTTGTCCTTGATGATCTTTTTGGCCTTCCTGTGACATCGGGTGGTGTAGGTGTCCTGGAGGGCAGGTAGTTTGCCCCCGGTGATGCATTGTGCAGACCTCACTACCCTCTGGAGAGCCTTACGGTTGTGGGCAGAGCAGTTGGCTTACCAGGTGGTGATACAGCCTGACAGGATGCTCTCGATTGTGCATCTGTAAAAGTTTGTGAATGTTTTTGGTGACAAGCTCAATTTCTTCAGCCTCCTGAGGTTGTCTGTGTGGGTGGACCATTTCAGTTTGTCCGTGATGTGTACGCCGAGGAACTTAAAAACTTTCCACCTTCTCCACTACTGTCCCGTCGATGTGGATAGGGGCTGCTCCCTCTGCTGTTTCCTGAAGTCCACGATCATCTCCTTTGTTTTGTTGACATTGAGTGTGAGGTTATTTTCCTGACACCACACTCCGAGGGCCCTCACCTCCTCCCTGTAGGCTGGCTCGTCGTTGTTGGTAATCAAGCCTACCACTGTAGTGTCGTCTGCAAACTCGATGATTGAGCTGGAGGCGTGCATGGCCACGCAGTCATGGGTGAACAGGGAGTACAGGAGAGGGCTGAGAACGCACCCTTGTGGGGCCCCAGTGTTGAGGATCAGTGGGGTGGAGATGTTGTTTCCTACCCTCACCACCTGGGGGCGGCCCGTCAGGAAGTCCAGGACCCAGTTGCACAGGGCGGGGTCGAGACCAAGGGGCTTGAGCTTAATGACGACTTTGGAGGGTACTATGGTGTTGAATGCTGAGCTGTAGTCGATGAACAGCATTCTTACATAGGTATTCCTCTTGTCCAGATGGGTTAGGGCAGTGTGATTGCAATTGCGTCGTCGGTGGACCTATTGGGTCGGTAAGCAAATTGGAGTGGGTCTAGGGTGTCAGGTACGGTGGAGGTGATATGGTCCTTGACTAGTCTCTCAAAGCACTTCATGATGACGGAAGTGAGTGCTACGAGGCGATAGTCATTTAGCTCAGTTACCTTAGCTTTCTTGGGAACAGGAACAATGGTGGCCCTCTTGAAGCATGTGGGAACAGCAGAATGGGATTGATTGAATATGTCTGTAAACACACCAGCCAGATGGTCTGCGCATGCTCAGAGGATGCAGCTAGGTATGCCATCTGGGCCGCAGCCTTGCGAGGGTTAACACGTTTAATAGGGACAGACGTTCCGCTAGCGGAATGCCTCACCAATATCCAATGGTAGAGCGTGGCGCGAAATCAAATACCTCAAAAATGCTATAACTTCAATTTCTCAAACATATGACTATTTTACACCATTTTAAAGACAAGACTCTCGTTAATCTAACCACATTGTCCGACTTCAAAAAGGCTTTACAATGAAAGCAAAACATTACATTGTCAGGAGAGTACCCTGCCAAAAATAACCACACAGCCATTTTCAAAGCAAGCATATATGTCACAAAAACCAAAACCACAGCTAAATGCAGCACTAAGCTTTGATGATCTTCATCAGATGACACTCCTAGGACATTATGTTATGCAATACATGCATGTTTTGTTCAATCAAGTTCATATTTCTATCAAAAAACAGCTTTTTACATTAGCATGTGATGTTCAGAACTAGCATACCCACTGCAAACTTCTGGTGAATTTACTAAATTACTCACGATAAACGTTGACAAAAAACATAACAATTATTTAAAGAATTATAGATACAGAACTCCTTCATGCAATCGCGGTGTCAGATTTTAAAATAGCTTTTCGGCGAAAGCACATTTTGCAATATTCTGAGTACATAGGCCGGCCATCATGGCTAGCTAATTTGACACCCACCAAGTTTGGCCATCACCAAACTCAGATTTACTATAAGAAAATTTGGATTACCTTTGCTGTTCTTCGTCAGAATGCACTCCCAGGACTTCTACTTCAACAACAAATGTTGTTTTGGTTCCAAATAATCCATAGTTATATTCAAATACCTCCGTTTTGTTCGTGCGTTCAAGTCACTATCCGAAGGGTGACACGCGAGCCCATTTCGTGACAAAAAATGTCAAAATATTCCATTACCGTACTTCGAAGCATATCAAACGCTGTTTAAAATCAATTTTTATGCTATTTTTCTCGTAAAATAGCGATAATATTCCAACCGGGCGACGTTGTATTGTACATAAAAATGGAGTCATCTCGTGGACGCGCATCTCCAGTGTCATTGTTCCCTGCCTGACCACTCACAAAAACTCCTGCTGTTTTTTGCCCAGAGACTGAAGAGACGTCATTCCACTTTCTGGCGCCTTCTGAGAGCCAATGGAAGCCTTACAAAATGTCACGTTACAGCAGAGATGCTGTATTTTCGATAGAGATGCCACAGAAGGAGAACAAATTGTCAGACAGGGCACTTCCTGTATGGAATCTTCTCAGGTTTTGGCCTGCCATATGAGTTCTGTTATACTCACAGACACCATTCAAACAGTTTTAGAAACTTTAGAGTGTTTTCTATCCAAATCTACTAATTATATGCATATTCTAGTTTCTGGGCAGGAGTAGTAACCAGATTAAATCGGGTACGTTTTTTATCCGGCCGTGAAAATACTGCCCCCTATCCCAAACAGGTTAAATGTTTTACTCACGTTGGCTGCAGTGAAGGAGAGCCCACAGGATTTGGTAGTGGTCCATGTCGGTGGCACTGTATTGTCCTCAAAGCGAGCAAAGAAGTTGTTTAGTTTGTCTGGGAGCAAGACATTGTGGTCCGCTACGGGGCTGGTTTTCTTTTTGTAGTCCGTGATTGACTGTAGACCCTGCCACATACCTCTCATGTCTGAGCTGTTGAATTGCGGCTCTACTTTGTCTCTATACTGATGCTTAGCTTGTTTGATTGCCTTGCGGAGGGAATAGCTACACTTTTTGTATTTGGTCATGTTTCTGGTCACCTTGCCGTGATTAAAAGCCGTGGTTCGCGCTTTCAGTTTTGCGCAAATGCTGCCATCAATCCACGGTTTCTGGTTGAGGAATGTTTTCATAGTTGCTGTGGGTACAACATCACCGATGCACTTGCTAATAAACTTGGTCACCGAATCAGCGTATTCATCAATGTTGTTGTCCGACGCTATGTGGAACATACCCCAGTCCACGTGATTGAAGCAATCTTGTAGCATGGAATCCGATTGGTCGGACCAGCATTGAACAGACCTGAGCACGGGCGTTTCCTGTTTTAGTTTCTGTCTATAGGCTGGGAGCAACACAATGGAGTCGTGGTCAGATTTCCCGAAAGGAGAGCGGGGGAGGGCTTTGTATGTGTCGCGGAAGTTAGTATAACAATGATCCAGGGTTTTGCCAGCCCGGGTCGCGCATTCGATATGCTGATAAAATTTAGGGAGCCTTGTTTTCAGATTAGCCTTGTTAAAATCCCCAGCTACAATAAATTCAGCCTCAGAATATGTGGTTTCTAGTTTACATAGAGTTCAATGAAGTTCTTTCAGGGCCGTCGACATGTCTGCTTGGGGAGGATATACATGACTGTGATTATAATCGAGGAGAATTCTCTTGGTAGATAATGCGGTCAGCATTTAATTGTAAGGAATTCTAGGTCAGGTGAACAGGTGAATGTAGAAGGAAAAGGAAAAGCTGTGTACATTTGTAAATACTGCACCAACTCATATGTGAAGAATGCAACAAAGATGCAGAATCATCTGGCCAAGTGCATAAAGTTCCCTCAGCACTCACAGCAAGCAACATCTGTCAAAAGTCCCTCTACTTCTATTCGAGGTGAAAATAATGAATCAGACACCTTATCGATAGCAACAACTCATGGTCCTCCTGGAAGTTTTTTGGACTCAATGGAGGAACGTAGTCAGAGAAATGCTGATGAATGTCTTGCTCGAGCTGTGTAAGCAACTGGTTCTCCTCTGATGCTCACAGGCAATGTGTATTGGAAGAGATTTCTGAATGTTCTTCGCCCAGCATACACCCCTCCAACCAGACATGCTTTATCTACTCATTTGCTGGATGCAGAGTTCAAGTGAAGGTCAAGCAAATCATAGAGAAAGCAGACTGTATTGCAATCATCTCTGATGGGTGGTCGAATGTTCATGGGCAAGGAATAATTAACTACATCATCTCAACCCCTCAACCAGTATTCTACAAGAGCACAGACACAAGGGACAACAGACACACCGGTCTCTACATTGCAGATGAGCTGAAGGCAGTCATCAATGACCTTGGACCACAGAAGGTATTTGCACTGGTGACAGACAATGCTGCAAACATGTGGAGGAGTCATACCCTCACATCACACCCATTGGCTGTGCTGCTCATGCATTGAATCTGCTCCTCAAGGACATCATGGCACTGAAAACAATAGATACATTCTATAAGAGAGCCAAGGAAATGGTTAGGTATGTGAAGGGTCATCAAGTTACAGCAGCAATCTACCTCACCAAGCAAAGTGAGAAGAATAAGAGCACCACATTGAAGCTGCCCAGCAACACCCGTTGGGGTGATGTCGTCATCATGTTTGACAGTCTCCTGGAGGGGAAGGAGTCTCTCCAAGAAATAGACATATCACAGTCTGCCGATATGGACAGCCCCATCAAGAGGATCCTCCTGGATGATGTATTTTGGGAGAGAATGGTAAGCAGCCTGAAACTCCTGAAATGCACGGATTTATGGAAACAATGCCATCCTGTCTGATGTTGAGACTCTGCTTGCAGATGTAAGAGAATAAATCTGTACTTCCCTGTCCACTTCACTGTTACTCCAAGCAGAGAAAAGTGCAGTTCTGAAATACATCAGAGAGCGTGAAGACTTCTGCCTGAAGCTCATACACACCGCAGCATACAGTGAGGGAAAAAAGTATTTGATCCCCTGCTGATTTGGTACGTTTGCCCACTGACAAAGAAATGATCAGTCTATAATTTTAATGGTAGGTTTATTTGAACAGTGAGAGACAGAAAAACAACAAAAAATCCAGAAAAACGCATGTCAAAAATGTTATAAATTGATTTGCATTATAATGAGGGAAATAAGTATTTGACCCCCTCTCAATCAGAAAGATTTCTGGCTCCCAGGTGTCTTTTATACAGGTAACGAGCTGAGATTAGGAGCACACTCTTAAAGGGAGTGCTCCTAATCTCACCTTGTTACCTGTATAAAAGACACCTGTCCACAGAAGCAATCAATCAATCAGATTCTAAACTCTCCACCATGGCCAAGACCAAAGAGCTCTCCAAGGATGTCAGGGACAAGATTGTAGACCTACACAAGGCTGGAATGGGCTACAAGGCCATCGCCAAGCAGCTTGGGGAGAAGGTGACAACAGTTTGTGCGATTATTCGCAAATGGAAGAAACACAAAAGAACTGTCAATCTCCCTCGGCCTGGGACTCCATGCAAGATCTCACCTCGTGAAGTTGCAATGATCATGAGAATGGTGAGGAATCAGCCCAGAACTACACGGGAGGATCTTGTCAATGATCTCAAGGTAGCTGGGACCATAGTCACCAAGGAAACAATTGGTAACACACTATGCCGTGAAGGACTGAAATCCTGCAGTGCCCGCAAGGTCCCCCTGCTCAAGAAAGCACATATACATGCCCGTCTGAAGTTTGTCAATGAACATCTGAATGATTCAGAGGACAACTGGGTGAAAGTGTTGTGGTCAGATGAGACCAAAATGGAGCTCTTTGGCATCAACTCAACTCGCCGTGTTTGGAGGAGGAGGAATGTTGCCTATGACCCCAAGAACACCATCCCCACCGTCAAACATGGAGGTGGAAACATTATGCTTTGGGGTGTTTTTCTGCTAAGGGGACAGGACAACTTCACCGCATCAAAGGGACGATGGACGGGGCCATGTACCGTCAAATCTTGGGTGAGAACCTCCTTCCCTCAGCCAGGGCATTGAAAATGGGTCATGGATGGGTATTCCAGCATGACAATGACCCAAAACATACAGCCAAGGTAACAAAGGAGTGGCTCAAGAAGAAGCACATTAAGGTCCTGGAGTGGCCTAGCCAGTCTCCAGACCTTAATCCCATAGAAAATCTGTGGAGGGAGCTGAAGGTTTGAGTTGCCAAACGTCAGCCTCGAAACCTTAATGACTTGGAGAAGATCTGCAAAGAGGAGTGGGACAAAATCCCTCCTGAGATGTGTGCAAACCTGGTGGCCAACTACAAGAAACGTCTGACCTCTGTGATTGCCAACAAGGGTTTTGCCACCAAGTACTAAGTCATGTTTTGCAGAGGGGTCAAATTCTTATTTCCCTCATTAAAATGCAAACATTTTATAACATTTTTGACATGCGTTTTTCAGGATTTTTTTTTTGTTTTTCTGTCTCTCACTGTTCAAATAAACCTACCATTAAAATTATAGACCGATAATTTCTTTGTCAGTGGGCAAACATACAAAATCACCAGGGGATCAAATACTTTTCCCCCTCACTGTGCATGTTGGACCCCAAGTATGCTGGCAAGAGCATCCTGTCTGGTGCAGAGATCAACAAGGCCTATGGTGTCATCACTACCGTGTCTCGCCACCTTGGCTTGGATGAGGGCAAGGTTCTTGGCAGTCTGGCGAAGTACACTTCTAAGCAAGGGCTTTGGGATGGAGATGCAATATGGCAGTCGTGCCAACATATCTCATCAGCCACCTGGTGGAAGGGACTTTGTGGATTTGAGGCTCTTTCCCCTGTTGCCTCCATCATCCTCTAAATCCCACCAACATCAGCCGTCTCAGAGCGCAACTGGTCCTTGCTTGGGAACACACACACACACCAAAGCATGCAACAGGTTGACCAATACAAGGGTTGAAAAATTGGTGGCCATCCGGGCAAATTTGAGGCTTTTGAGCCTGACAACGAGCCATCCTCAACAAGGTTGGAAAGTGACAGTGAAGATGAGGTCTCAGAGTCTGATGTTCAAGAGGTGGACATTGAGGACATTCAGGGAGAAGGCATGGAAGCCTAAGAGGAAGACTACCAAAGCTTTAGTTTCTAGACAATCATTTTATAATTGTACGTTGAAAACATTTTTGGGAGATGCAATGGATCATTGGGGATCATTTAATATTCCCTTTCTTTTGTTGTTCAGGGAATCATTCCATGTGAAGAGTCAGCTCATTTAATTTAAGTTCAATTCGTAACAATTTTTTAAAATTATTATTTCTGTTGGAAGGATTTAATCATTTGCAATTATGTCTACTTATGATAAGGTAAAAGGTGTATGTTTCTGTATCCATATGACATGGTAAATATATCCAATGCAAAAAACATCTACATTTAAATGGTAATAATATTAATTTGCATATATTTCCGTTAATTCCCATATATTCCCGTTAATTCCCACGGAAAGTTTCCACCTGTGAATATTCCACAAAATGTGCAACCCTAGTCCATTGACATCACGGACAGACCATGTCACTCTACGGAGAGAGAGGAGGGTAAAATTGTCTCTAGTAGATAGACAGAACTCACATGCTGACCAACATCCCAGAGACTGGTAACAGTCCTCAGTTAACCAACTGATGCTGACCAACATCCCAGAGACTGGTAACAGTCCTCAGTTAACCAACCGATGCTGACCAACATCCCAGAGACTGGTAACAGTCCTCAGTTAACCTCTATGGGCTAGGTGGGACGCAAGCGTCCCACCCGTGGTGCACTCCATCAACAGCAGGTGCATTTCAAGAGCGGCAAATTTGAATCCAAATAAATGTCAAAATTCAAATTTTTCAAACATACAACTATTTTACACCCTTTGAAAGATAAACATCTCCTTAATCTAACCACGTGTTCCGATTTCAAAAAGGTTTTACGGCGAAAGCATACATTTAGAGTATGTTAGGACAGTACATTTACAAGAGTTGTGTGTAATGTTTTGTCAAGTCAAAGACAGGCATCACCAAAACCATAAAATCAGCTAAAATTATGCACTAACCTTTTACAATCTCCAACAGATGACACTCCTAGGACATTATGTTAGACAATGCATGCATTTTTAGTTCTATCAAGTTCATATTTATATCCAAAAACAGCGTTTTACTGTGGCGTTGATGTTCAGGAAATCGTTTCCCTCCAATAACCGGCATTCAAGTCAGCACCACAAATTAAATAATTAAAATTAGAAAACATTGGTAAAATATTATATTGTCATTTAAAGAATTATAGATTTACATCTCTTGAACGCAATCAACTTGCCAGATTTAAAAATAACCTTACTGGGAAATCACACTTTGCAATAATCTGAGCACTGCGCCCAGAAAAATACGCGTTGCGATACAGACTAGCCGCCATGTTGGGGAGATCTAAAATCGAAAATACTATGTAAATAATCCATTACCTTTGATTCTCTTCATCAGATGTCACTTCCAGGTATCACAGGTCCATAACGAATGTAGTTTTGTTCAAAAAAGCTCATCATTTATGTCCAAAATCTCCGTCTTGTTAGCACATGATCTAAGCCCGCCGGACTTCACTTCATGAACGAGGGGAAAAAAATATATTTACGTTCGTTCAAACATGTCAAACGTTGTATAGCATAAATCATTAGGGCCTTTTTTAACCAGAACATGAATAATATTCAAGGTGGACGAATGCATTCTCTTTTATAACGTATTGGAACGAGGGTACCCAACATGAACTCGCGCGCCAGGTGTCTAATGGGCCATCATCGTTCCATGGCTCTTGTTCGGTCAGATCTCCCTCCAGAAGACTCAAAACACTTTGTAAAGGCTGGTGACATCTAGTGGAAGCAATAGGAAGTGCCAAAATATTCCTCAGCCCCTGTGTTTTTCAATGGCATAGGTTTAAAGGTAATACAACACATCAGGTATCCACTTCCTGTCAGAATCTGTCTCAGGGTTTTGCCTGCCAAATGAGTTCTGTTATACTCACAGACACCATTCAAACAGTTTTAGAAACTTTAGGGTGTTTTCTATCCATATATAATAAGTATATGCATATTCTAGTTACTGGGTAGGATTAGTAACCAGATTAAAATCGGGTACATTTTTTTGATCCAGCCGTGCAAATACTGCCCCCTAGCCCTAACAGGCTAAGTCACCATTATGCTGTAATCCTCTAGATGTAATGACAACACAAACGTCACTGAGCTGGTGTAATCCTCTAGATGTAATGACAACACACACGTCACTGAGCTGGTGTAATCCTCTAGATGTAATGACAACACACACGTCACTGAGCTGGTGTAATCCTCTAGATGTAATGACAACACACACGTCACTGAGCTGGTGTAATCCTCTAGATGTAATGACAACACACACGTCACTGAGCTGGTGTAATCCTCTAGATGTAATGACAACACACACGTCACTGAGCTGGTGTAATCCTCTAGATGTAATGACAACACACACGTCACTGAGCTGGTGTAATCCTCTAGATGTAATGACAACACACACGTCACTGAGCTGGTGTAATCCTCTAGATGTAATGACAACACACACGTCACTGAGCTGGTGTAATCCTCTAGATGTAATGACAACACACACGTCACTGAGCTGGTGTAATCCTCTAGATGTAATGACAACACACACGTCACTGAGCTGGTGTAATCCTCTAGATGTAATGACAACACACACGTCACTGAGCTGGTGTAATCCTCTAGATGTAATGACAACACACACGTCACTGAGCTGGTGTAATCCTCTAGATGTAACTCTATGGTTGGTAAATGAAGTTTCTTCAGAGTAGACGAGCTGAAGCCTGTTATGTAAGAGGTAAAGCTCCAGCTAACAGGTGTTATATAAGAGGTAAAGCTCCAGCTAACAGGTGTTATATAAGAGGTAAATCTCCAGCTAACAGGTGTTATATAAGAGGTAAATCTCCAGCTAACAGGTGTTATATAAGAGGTAAAGCTCCAGCTAACAGGTGTTATATAAGAGGTAAAGCTCCAGCTAACAGGTGTTATATAAGAGGTAAAGCTCCAGCTAACAGGTGTTATATAAGAGGTAAAGCTCCAGCTAACAGGTGCCTGATACTGACAACTCTATTCATCTCCCAAAACATCTGTTTCTGGTGTTTTCTTTTTCCTACTCTTTTGTTCTTTATGCGGTTGATTATTCTTCCAGAAGAAAGAGAGAGAAAATTAGACCGTGAAACAGGTGAAAAAGTAAAGGAGAGTAGACACTCAAAAACAAACACACAGAGAGAGAGAGAGAGAGAGAGAGAGAGAGAGAGAGAGAGAGAGAGAGAGAGAGAGAGAGAGAGAGAGAGAGAGAGAGAGAGAGAGAGAGAGAGAGAGAGAGAGAGAGAGAGAGAGAGAGAGAGAGAGAGAGAGAGAGAGAGAGAGAGAGAGAGAGAGAGAGAGAGAGACTAATAAGATATCAGGTCTCTCAGAGCAAGAAAGAGAATGAGAGTGACAGAGAGATGGAGTGAGATTTTGTGTAGTTGTGTGACAGAGTGAGAAACTCCACCAGCGAATAACCTGCTGCTCTCTAACTGGTCTCCTCAGCCAGATAGAGAAGAGGGAACACACACACAACACACACACCCACAGAAACACACACACCAAAAGACACATGGCACCAACCCACTGACCATGAGATACAGAGTGAGCAGCAGATGAGAAGAGACATTCTAACTTAAATGTAATTACATTCTAGCTCCTGGGCTATCTCACCCAATGTAGCGGATAGCACACAGAACAGCACAGAACACTAACAGGCCTAAGGGGAGGAGAGAGAAGTGGAGAAAAGAGGAGAGGAGATGAGGAGGTGAGGTGAGGAGATGTGAGGAGATGAGAGGTGAGGTGATGGGTTGGCGCTCCCCCTTGGGCTGTGCCGTGGCGGAGATCTTTGTGGGCTATACTCGGCCTTGTCCCGGGATGGTATGTTGGTGGTTGGAGATATCCCTCCAGTGGTGTGGAGGCTGTGCTTTGGCAAAGTGGGTAGGGCTATATCCTACCTGTTTGGCCCTGTCCGGGGGTTTCATCGGATGGGGCCACAGTGTCTCCTGACCCCTCCTGTCTCAGCCTCCAGTATTTATGCTGCAGTAGTTTATGTGTCGGGGGGCTAGGGTCAGCCTGTCACATCTGGAGTATTTCTCTTGTCTTTTCCGGTGTCCTGGGTGAATTTAAATATGCTCTCTCTAATTCTCTCTTTCTTTCTTTCTCTCTCTCTCTCGGAGGACCTGAGCCCTAGGACCATGCCTCAGGACTACCTGGCTTGATGACTCCTTGCTGTCCCCAGTTCACCTGGCCGTGCTGCTGCTCCAGTTCCAACTGTTCTGCCTGCAGCTATGGAACCCTGACCTGTTCACCGGACGTGCTACCTGTCCCAGACCTGCTGTCCCAGACCTGCTGGAACCCTGATCTATTCACCGGATGTGCTACCTGTCCCAGACCTGCTGTTTTCAACTCTCTAGAGACAGCAGGAGCGGTAGAGATACTCTCAAAGATCGGCTATGAAAAAGCCAACTGACACTTACTCTTGTGTTACTGACTTGTTGCACCCTCGACAACTACTATGATTATTATTAATTGACCATGCTGGTCATTTATGAACATTTGAACATCTAGGCCATGTGCTGTTATAATCTCCACCCGGCACAGCCAGAAGAGGACTGGCCACCCCTCATAGCCTGGTTCCTCTCTAGGTTTCTTCCTAGGTTTTGGCCTTTCTAGGGAGTTTTTCCTAGCCACCGTGCTTCTACACCTGCATTGCTTGCTGTTTGGGGTTTTAGGCTGGGTTTCTGTACAGCACTTTGAGATATCAGCTGATGTAAGAAGGGGTATATAAATACATTTGATTTGATGAGCAGTGAGGAGAGGTGAGGAGATGAGATGAGAGGTGAGGAGATGAGAGGTGAGGTGATGAGAGGAGATGAGAGAGAAGAGGAGATGAGAGGAAATGAGAGGAGATGAGAGGTGAGGTGAGGAGAGGTGAGGAGAGGTGAGGAGATGACAGGTGAGGAGATGAGAGGAGATGACAGGTGAGGAGGTGATAGGAGATGACAGGTGAGGAGGTGATAGGAGATGAGAGGTGAGGAGATGAGATGAGATGAGAGGTGAAGAGATGAGACGAGAGGTGAAGAGATGAGACGAGAGGTGAAGAGATGAGACGAGAGGTGAAGAGATGAGAGGTGAAGAGATGAGAGGAGAGGTGAAGAGATGAGAGGAGAGGTGAAGAGATGAGAGGAGAGGTGAAGAGATGAGAGGAGAGGAGATGACAGGTGAGGTGAGAAGATGAGAGGTAAGGAGATGAGAGGTGAGGTGAGGAGATGAGATGTGAGGTGATGAGATGTGATGAGATGAGAGGTGAGGAGATGAAAGGTGAGGTGAGAAGGGGTGAGGTGAGGTGAGGAGAGGAGATGAGATGAGAGGTGAGGAGAGGAGATGAGAGTTGAGGAGGGGAGATGAGAGGTGAGGAGATGAAAGATGAGGTGAGGAGAGGAGATGAGAGGTGATGAGAGGTGAGGAGAGGAGATGAAAGGTGAGGAGAGAAGGGGTGAGGTGAGGAGAGGAGAGGAGAGATGAGAGGTGAGGAGATGAGAGGTGAGGAGAGGAGATGAAAGGTGAGGTGAGGAGATGAGAGGAGACGAGAGGAGATGAGAGGAGACGAGAGGAGATGAGAGGTGATAGAGGAGAGGTGAGGTGATGAGAGGTGAGGAGAGGAGATGAGAGGTGAGGAGAGGAGATGAGAGGTGAGGAGATGAAAGATGAGGTGAGGAGAGGAGATGAGAGGTGAGGAGAGGAGATGAAAGGTGAGGA
This sequence comes from Salmo salar, assembly GCF_905237065.1. Classification (NCBI taxonomy): domain Eukaryota; kingdom Metazoa; phylum Chordata; class Actinopteri; order Salmoniformes; family Salmonidae; genus Salmo; species Salmo salar. The sequence goes on along the minus strand of NC_059446.1, from coordinate 14,716,140 downwards.
GAGAAGGGGTGAGGTGAGGTGAGGAGAGGAGATGAGATGAGAGGTGAGGAGATGAGAGGTGAGGTGAGGAGATGAGAGGTGAGGTGAGGAGATGAGAGGAGACGAGAGGAGATGAGAGGAGACGAGAGGAGATGAGAGGTGATAGAGGAGAGGTGAGGTGATGAGAGGTGAGGAGAGGAGATGAGAGGTGAGGAGAGGAGATGAGAGGTGAGGAGATGAAAGGTGAGGTGAGAAGGGGTGAGGTGAGAAGGGGTGAGGTGAGGTGAGGAGAGGAGAGGAGAGGTGAGGAGAGGAGATGAGAGAGGTGAGGAGAGGTGAGGAGAGGAGATGAGAGGTGAGGAGATGAAAGATGAGGTGAGGAGAGGAGATGAGAGGTGAGGAGAGGAGATGAAAGGTGAGGAGAGAAGGGGTGAGGTGAGGTGAGGAGAGGAGATGAGATGAGAGGTGAGGAGATGAGAGGTGAGGAGATGAGATGAGATGAGAGGTGAGGAGAGGAGAGGAAAGGTGAGGTGAGGAAATGAGAGGAGACGAGAGGAGATGAGAGGTGATAGAGGAGAGGTGAGGTGATGAGAGGTGAGGAGAGGAGATGAGATGAGAGAGGTGAGGAGAGGAGAGGAGGTGAGATGAGAGGTGAGGAGATGAGAGGTGAGGAGATGAGAGGTGAGGAGAAGAGAAGAGAAGTGAGGTGAGGAGATGAGGAGATACTGTCCCTGATGTGTGTGTACGCCTGGAGCCAGAGCACTGACACGTCACACGACCATCTGCCTGCTGACTCTACACCCGCACTGCTGAGAGGGTGTGTGTGTGTGCACATGCAGACAGCACATGCAGGTTTCTCTGGTGATAGTTCTCCACAGATAGTGACCTAACCCCTCCATCTCCCATCAGCTGACAAAATAACTCCAAACATTTATACAGCCTCCAGAGAAATTGTACTCACGCACGCACACGCACACGTGCACACGCCCCTGCACACGCCCCCACACACACACACACACACACACACACACACACACACACACACACACACACACACACACACACACACACACACGGGGGAGACTTAAGATTGAATAATGATTAGTGAATAATGTAATGACATCCAATAGGAGAAAGAATGATGTAGGTCTAATAATAATAATACAATCATACAGACCTGGACATTGGGCAGGAGAGATAGGGGGAATGGAGATAGGGCGAGACAGGGGATGGGAGAAAGGGGGAATGGAGATGGGGGAGAAGGGGCGATGGAAACAGGAAGGGGGAGACAGGGAGGGGGAGACAGGGAAGGGGAGAGAGAAAGAGGGCGACAGGGGGAGGGAGAAAGAGGGATAGAGAAAGGAGGATACAAGTGGAGGGTGATAGGGGGAGAAAAGTAAAGAAGTGCAGTGATGGCAGTGGAAGGAGAAGAGGAGGAAAGAGGGAGGAGAGGAGCGAGAACAGAAGTCATCTGACATTCCAGAGTACCAGGACAGACTGAAGACAGTGCAGCAGTGTGGGTCCTGGCCTGGGGGAACTCTGGAGTTCTGTTCCAGCCCAACACTAGCAGACAGGCTCCTCTTATCAAAGCAGTGGTCATGGGGGAGGCCTGTGTATGTTTGTGTGGCTGCTGGGGTCTCAGCTGGCTGGGGATCAGTGGTGTTGCGAAGACAGGCAATTGCCCCTGGCATCGCAGGCTACAGTCAGCTGATATGAGATCTGTGTGTGTATACATCCTTCAGTGGGATGGCCTCTGCCCTGGTAAGATTAGCTGTCTCCAGATCATTTAGATCTGTGGCCCAAGGGCTGGGGCTGATCTGTCCAGTCTTGGTGTAGAGCTGAAATGGGGCTGACGGGCTGATCTGTCCAGTCTTGGTGTAGAGCTGAACTAGGGCTGATCTGTCCAGTCTTGGTGTAGAGCTGAACTAGGGCTGATCTGTCCAGTCTTGGTGTAGAGCTGAACTGGGGCTGACAGGTGCTGATCTGTCCAGTCTTGGTGTAGAGCTGGACTAGAGCTGATCTGTCCAGTCTTGGTGTAGAGCTGAACTGGGGCTGACAGGTGCTGATCTGTCCAGTCTTGGTGTAGAGCTGGACTAGAGCTGATCTGTCCAGTCTTGGTGTAGAGCTGAACTGGGGCTGATCTGTCCAGTCTTGGTGTAGATCTGGACTAGAGCTGATCTGTCCAGTCTTGGTGTAGAGCTGGACTAGAGCTGATCTGTCCAGTCTTGGTGTAGAGCTGGACTAGGGCTGACAGGGGCTGATCTGTCCAGTCTTGGAGTAGAGCTGGACTGGGGCTGACAGGGGCTGATCTGTCCAGTCTTGGAGTAGAGCTGGACTAGGGCTGACAGGGGCTGATCTGTCCAGTCTTGGAGTAGAGCTGGACTAGGGCTGACAGGGGCTGATCTGTCCAGTCTTGGAGTAGAGCTGGACTAGGGCTGACAGGGGCTGATCTGTCCAGTCTTGGAGTAGAGCTGGACTAGGGCTGACAAGGGCTGATCTGTCCAGTCTTGGAGTAGAGCTGGACTAGGGCTGACAGGGGCTGATCTGTCCAGTCTTGGAGTAGAGCTGGACTGGGGCTGACAGGGCCTGATCTGTCCAGTCTTGGAGTAGAGCTGGACTAGGGCTGATCTGTCCAGTCTTGGAGTAGAGCTGGACTAGGGCTGACAGGGGCTGGTTGCAATGAGCTTTGCTATTCTGCTAGGGAGACAACAGGTTTGTGGATGTACGTGATGTCTGAGTCTGATGATGATGATGAATACGAAGATGATTATGATAATAAGCAGGGGGAATAGATTGTTTTATGAAATTAAGAAGACAAACTGCACATTTCTAACGTCAAATGATGTGAACTATTATGTAGAGACGCAGTTTGCCATTCAGACATACACACAGAAGCCCTGACATGTCAGGGACAAACAACTGCTGGAGGAAGTCCCTTACCTTGACCCCTAAACCTTTACATAACCACAACAACATACCACACAACCCCCACACAGTACTCCATCCTCACACTCAGTCGCCTAATTTAAGACATTTATTCAAGAAATACTACAAAGGATGAGCTAATACAAAGCATTGATGAATCCTTGAAGTGAGGGGGAGAGAGAGGAAAGCAACAGAGAAACGTTGTCTTTCTGCTCTGTGAGAATAACTTCAAATCAATACAGAGTAAATTAGAACATAGAGTATGTTAATAAAATATTACATTTAAAGCGCATTTGTAGTTTATTTTCCATTGAACGCTACTAAACCTGTCTATTCTCTATTGTTGTATCTTATTGTCTTATCTGTGTATCCTCCTCAGAGAGCGACGCTTCAAAGTAAACTAGAGAAGAGCGGGGGCTTCAAAGTAACCTCGAGAACAGAAGAGAGGCGCAGAGGAATGGACTCACCATTGGTACTCATGATGCTCACAGGTTCTCATCCAAGACAATGTTCCCAGAAAACACCGGAGATCATCTTCAGAGCAGCTACAATTCCAATAAACCGAAATATCCTTTCCACTCTGGTGACTTTTCAACCCGAGGGGGAGAAATAGAAAGAGAAATAGAGACAGGGGTGTTCCCAGTGCTCTGGAATCCAATACGTAAACGACAAACCTCTTCCTCTTCAATGGTTGAGCAGAAAAATAACGTCAGACAGCCAGGAAAGACACAATGTTGCACAGTCGCATTACATGTCTAGGATGTTGTCCCTCCCGGTTGATTTCACAGTGTTCTCTCAAAGCGCTGACCACGGCTGGCACCGCCGTGCGCTCGCTCTCCTCTCTCTCCGGGTTGATATGTGAAAAGAACTCGCGCTCCAACCGCAGGCTCCAATGGAGCGACGTCACTGAAGCACAGCGCGCAGGTTCGGTGTGGCACGCGATCAAACCATGGAGCGATCACCGTGTTTTTTTCTGAGGTCAAGGGAGAGGGGAGAGCAGGCGCACCTGCGGTTTGGGATTTAATCTCCGCGGTTGAATACCAGGGATGACACCGCCCTCCTCTGGAAGTATTCTATGGTGCACACTAATATATTCATTGGATCGTTACCTTTATTAGCCTAGATAACAAACAACAGTGTTGAGGAAGCTACTCTGAAATCATAGTTTACCAACCCACCAATTACTTCCCACGGGAAGAAGTTAACCTACAACTAAAGCTACACAAATATAGTTTACCTTGAAAAAGTACAACAAATATAATATTTATATCTAAAATGTCATAAACTACAAATTGCAAGATCAACAGATCCATATGGGGTCAGATGTTAACCAAATGTGTAATTTAGCCTATTAAACACAGAACAAATATTTTTCGATTGAGAATTATGAATGTCTGATAACGAAAAAGAAAGCAGATTCTTGCCTATACTTCACCCATCATTTATTTAATTTTTTCAAAAAAAGGTTGTATGTAGTTCCGGTAGTTAGCTATACTGCTACACGGCAAAAAAGTAATTAACTACTGAAATCACTACCAAGATTTGAATTTATTTCAACTACCACCAAGCTACTGCTTAATGTAGATTAATTACTAGTTAAACTTCATGTAGTTCACTACTCCCCAACACTGACAAAAAATAGGGCTCGTAAAACTGAACCAAACAACTATCATTACAAAAGTTAATTTCCTCATTTTTTAAATCAAATATGCAACTAAAAAAAGTTTTACTTTCACTTTATGATGATAAGATAAAGTGAGCGTCATGAATGAGATTCCCATCAATTTGATGTCAATAATACACATAGCAGAATTGGTTCATATATACAGGTATGGTATTACTGACACCAATCACCTACTTTCTCATGCTTGTACAGAGATTGATCGGAGCTGCCAGGGCTGCGCTCCTCATGACGTTGTCGCCACCTGCCGGACATTAGTGCTCCTTTGAACCTACTGTTTTGAACCTACTGTTTTGAACCTACTGTTTTGAACCTACTGTTTTGAACCTACTGTTTTGAAACTACTGTTTGGAGCCATGTGAAGAGATGAGACTAGTTTACTGATGCTGACAGATCTGCCCTGACAGATCAAAACAACTGAAGCTATGCGGGGGCCCTGACAGATCAAAACAACTGAAGCTATGCAGGGGCCCTGACAGATAAAAACAACTGAAGCTATGCTGGGGCCCTGACAGATCAAAACAACTGAAGCTATGCGGGGGCCCTGACAGATCAAAACAACTGAAGCTATGCGGGGGCCCTGACAGATCAAAACAACTGAAGCTATGTGGGGGCCCTGACAGATCAAAACAACTGAAGCTATGCGGGGGCCCTGACAGATCAAAACAACTGAAGCTATGTGGGGGCCCTGACAGATCAAAACAACTGAAGCTATGTGGGGGCCCTGACAGATCAAACAACTGAAGCTATGTGGGGGCCCTGACAGATCAAACAACTGAAGTTATGCTGGGGCCCTGACAGATCAAAACAACTGAAGCTATGTGGGGGCCCTGACAGATCAAAACAACTGAAGCTACGTGGGGGCCCTGAACAGGATTTGATTTGGGAGCCCACTGTACCTCGGTATAACTCCTGGGTAAAGGGAGAGGCAGCCAAAATTCTTTACCCAAACACTTCCATGTTTGTCCAAGCCCTGCGGGCTAGTTTGCCAGTAAGGAGAGTTAGGCATATAAAGTTGAAGTCGGAAGTTTACATACACCATAGCCAAATACTTTTAAACTCCGTTTTTCACAATTCCTGACATTTAATCCTAGTAAAAATTTGCTGTGTTAGGTCAGTTAGGATCACCACTTTATTTTAAGAATGTGAAATGTCAGAATATGAGTAGAGAGAATGATTTATTTCAGCTTTTAGTGGGTCAGAAGTTTACATATACTCAATTAGTATTTGGTAGCATTGCCTTTGCATTGTTTAACTTGGGTAAAACGTTTCGGGTAGCCTTCCACAAGCTTCCCACAATAAGTCGGGTGAATTTTGGCCCATTCCTCTTGACAGAGCTGGTGTAACTGAGTCAGGTTTGTAGGCCTCCTTGCTCGCACACGCTTTTTCAGTTCTGCCCACACATGTTCTATGGGATTGAGGTCAGGGTTTGTGATGGCCACTCCAATACCTTGACTTTGTTGTCCTTAAGCCATTTTGCCACAACTTTGGAAGTATGCTTGGTGTCATTGTCCATTTGGAAGACCCATTTGCGAGCAAGCTTTAACTTCCTGACTGCTGCCTTGAGATGTTGCTTCAATATATCCACATCATTTTCCTCCCTCATGATGCCATCTATTTTGTGAAGTGCACCAGTCCCTCCTGCAGCAAAGCACCCCCACAACATGATACTGCCACCCCCGTGCTTCATGGTTGGGATGGTGTTCTTCGGCTTGCAAACCTCCCCTTTATTCCTCCAAACATAACAATGGTCAGTATGGCCAAACTGTTCTATTTTTGTTTCATCAGACCAGAGGACATTTCTCCAAAAAAGTACGATCTTTGTCCCCTTTTGCAGTTGCAAACCGTAGTCTGGCCTTTTTATGGCGGTTTTGGAGCAGTGGCTTCTTTCTTGCATGAGCGGCCTTTCAGGTCATGTCGATATAGGACTCGTTTTACTGTGGATATAGATACTTATGTACCTGTTTCCTGCAGCATCTTCACAAGGTCCTTTGCTGATTGATTTGCACTTTTCGCACCAAAGTACGTTAATCTCTAGGAGACAGAACGCGTCTCCTCCTGAGCGGTATGACGGCTGTGTGGTCCCATGGTGTTTATACTTGCGTACTATTGTTTGTACAGATGAACGTGGTACCTTCAGGCATTTGGAAATTGCTCCCAAGGATGAACCAGACTTGTGGAAGTCTACAATTTTGTTTTCTGAGGTCTTGGCTGATTTCTTTAGATTTTCTCATGATGTCAAGCAAAGAGGTACTGAGTTTGAAGGTAGGCCTTGAAATACATCCACAGGTACAACTCCAATTGACTCAAATGATGTCAGTTAGCCTATCAGAAGCTTCTAAAGCCATGAAATCATTTTCTGGAATTTTCCAAGCGGTTTAAAGGCACAGTCAACTTAGTCTATGTAAACTTCTGACCCACTGGAATTGTGATACAGTGAATTATAAGTGGAATAATCTTTCTGTAAACAATAGTTGGTAAAATGACTTGTGTCTTGCTCAAAGTAGATGTCCTAACCGACTTGACAAAACTATAGTTTGTTAACCTGTTTGGGATAGGGGGCAGTATTTGCACGGCCGGATAAAAAAACGTACCCGATTTAATCTTGTTACTACTCTTGCCCAGAGACGAGAATATCCATATAATTAGTGGATTTGGATAGAAAACACTCTAAAGTTTCTAAAACTGTTTGAATGGTGTCTGTGAGTATAACAGAACTCATATGGCAGGCCAAACCTGAGAAGATTCCATACAGGAAGTGCCCTGTCTGACAATTTGTTCTACTTCTAGGGCATCTCTATCAAAAATACAGCATCTCTGCTGTAACGTGACATTTTCTAAGGCTTCCATTGGCTCTCAGAAGGCGCCAGAAAGTGGAATGACTTCTCTGCAGTCTCTGGGCGAAAAAAAGCAGGAGTTTTTGTGAGTGGTCAGGCTGAGAACACTGACACTGCAGTGCGCGTCCACGAGAGGACTCCATGTTTTTCTTTCAGTCTATGAATGAATATAACGTCGTCCGTTTGGAATATTATCGCAATTTTACGAGAAAAATTGCATAAAAATTGATTTTAAACAGCGTTTGACATGCTTCGAAGTACGGTAATGGAATATTTTGAAATATTTTGTCACGAAATGCGCCCGCGTGTCACCCTTCGGATAGGGACCTCAACGCACGAACAAAACGGAGCTATTTCAATATAACTATGGATTATTTCGAACCAAAACAACATTTGTTGTTGAAGTAGAAGTCCTGGGAGTGCATTCTGACAAAGAACAGCAAAGGTAATACCATTTTTCTTATAGTAAATCTGAGTTTGGTGAGGGCCAAACTTGGTGGGTATCAAATTAGCTAGCCGTGATGGCCGGGCTATCTACTCAGAATATTGCAAAATGTGCTTTCGCTGAAAAGCTATTTTAAAATCTGACACCGCGATTGCATAAAGGAGTTCTGTATCTATAATTCTTAAAATATTTGTTATGTTTTTTGTCAACGTTTATCGTGAGTAATTTAGTAAATTCACCATGCTAATGAAAAAGCTGGTTTTTGATATAAATACGAACTTCATTGAACAAAACATGCATGTATTGTATAACATAATGTCCTAGGAGTGTCATCTGATGAAGATCATCGAAGGTTAGTGCTGCATTTAGCTGTGGTTTTGGTTTTTGTGACATATATGCATGCTTTGAAAATGGCTGTGTGATTATTTTTGGCAGGGTACTCTCCTGACATAATCTAATGTTTTGTTTTCGCTGTAAAGCCTTTTTGAAATCGGACAGTGTGGTTAGATAAACGAGAGTCTTGTCTTTAAAATGGTGTAAAATAGTAATATGTTTGAGAAATTGAAGTTATAGCATTTATCCTCTCTGGGCTAGGCGGGACGAATTCGTCCCACCTACGTAACAGCCACTTGCAGCCTGTGGCGCGATTTTCAAAACCTTAAAAATCCTATTACTTCAATTTCTCAAACATATGACTATTTTACAGCTATTTAAAGACAAGACTCTCGTTAATCTAACCACACTGTCCGATTTCAAAAAGGCTTTACAACGAAAGCAAAACATTAGATTATGTCAGCAGAGTACCAAGCCAGAAATAATCAGACACCCATTTTTCAAGCCAGCATATAATGTCACCAAAACCCAGAAGACAGCTAAATGCAGCACTCACCTTTGATGATCTTCATCAGATGACAACCCTAGGACATTATGTTATACAATACATGCATGTTTTGTTCAATCAAGTTCATATTTATATCAAAAACCAGCTTTTACATTAGCATGTGACGTTCAGAACTAGCATACCCCCGCAAACTTCCCGGGGAATTCGCTAACATTTTACTAAATTACTCACGATAAACGTTCACAAAAAGCATAACAATTATTTTAAGAATTATAGATACAGACCTCTATGCACTCGATATGTCCGATTTTAAAATAGCTTTTTGGTGAAAGCACATTTCGCAATATTCTAAGTACATAGCCCAGGCATCACGGGCTCGCTTATTTAGACACCCGGCAAGTTTAGCACTCACCATAATCATATTTACTATTATAAAAGTTTGATTACCTTTTGTTGTCTTCGTCAGAATGCACACCCAGGACTGCTACTTCAATAACAAATGTTGGTTTGGTCCAAAATAATCCATCGTTATATCCGAATAGCGGCGTTTTGTTCGATGCGTTCCAGACACTATCCGAAATGGTAAAGAAGTGTCGCGCGCGTGGCGCAATTCGTGACAATAAAATTCTAAATATTCCATTACCGTACTTCGAAGCATGTCAACCGCTGTTTAAAATCAATTTTTACGCCATTTTTCTCGTAGAAAAGCGATAATATTCCGACAGGGAATCTCCTTTTCGGCAAACAGAGGAAAAAATCACAAAGGCGGGGGCGGTCGGGTCACGCGCATAAGCCCAGAGTCCCTTGATTGGCCACTTGAGAAAGGCGATAATGTGTTTCAGCCTGGGGCTGGAATGACGACATTCTGTTTTTTCCCGGGCTCTGAGCGCCTATGGACGACGTGGGAAGTGTCACGTTAGAGCAGAGATCCTTAGTAAAAGATAGAGATGGAAAAGAAGTTCAAGAAATGGTCAGACAGGCCACTTCCTGTAAAGGAATCTCTCAGGTTTTGACCTGCCATTTGAGTTCTGTTATACTTATAGACATTATTCAAACAATTTTAGAAACTTTAGGGTGTTTTCTATCCATATGTAATAAGTATATGCATATTCTAGTTACTGGGTAGGAGTGGTAACCAGATTAAATCGGGTATGTTTTTTATCCAGCCGTGTCAATACTGCCCCCTAGCCCTAACAGGTTATGAGGTATTTGTATTTCTCGCCACGCGATTCCACTGGGCAAGCGTCCCACCCTGCCCAGAGAGGTTAACAAGAAATTTGTGGAGTGGTTGAATTAATTGTTGTAATTAATTTCAGCATTATCTTAAACAAATGTGACAACATACCATGAGGTCATCATGATCATGCTTTGAGAGACTAGTCAAGGATCATGTCACCTCCACCTTACCTGCCACCCTAGACCCACTGAAATTTGCATACCGCCCCAATAGGTCCACAGACGATGCAATCGCCACCACACTGCACACTGCCCTATCCCATCTGGACAAGAGGAATACCTGTGTAAGAATGCTGTTCATTGACTACGGCTCAGATCTTAACCCCATTGTACCCTCCAAACTCGTCATTAAGCTCAAGACCCTGGGTCTCGACCCCGCCCTGAACGTTACTCATGAATAACGTTCACAAAATACATAACAATTATTTAAAGAATTATAGATACAGAACTCCTTTATGCAATCGCGTTGTCAGATTTTAAAATAGCTTCTCGGCGAAAGCACATTTTGCAATATTCTGAGTAGATAGCCCGTCCATCACGGCTAGCTAATTTGACACCCACCAAGTTTGGCCCTCACCAAACTCAGATTTACTATAAGAAAAATTGGATTACCTTTGCTGTTCTTCATCAGAATGCACTCCCAGGACTTCTACTTCAACAACAAATGTTGTTTTGGTTCCAAATAATCCATAGTTATATTCAAATACCTCTGTTTTGTTCGTGCGTTCAAGTCACTATCCGAAGGGGGACGAGCGAGCGCATTTCGTGACAATTTTTTAAAAAATACTCCATTACCGTACTTCGAAGCATGTCAAACGCTGTTTAAAATACATTTTTATGCTATTTTTCTCGTAAAATAGCAATAATATTCCAACCGGGCGACGTTGTATTCATTCAAAGGCTGAAAGAAAAAAACTGGAGAATTCTCATGAACGCGCATCTCCAGTGTCACTGTTCCCAGCCTGACCACTCACAAACAGAGCTCCTGTACTTCGCCCAGAGACTGCAGACACCCCATTACACTTTCTGGCGCCTTCTGAGAGCCAACGGAAGCCTTAGAAAATGTCAAGTTACAGCAAAGATGCTGTATTTTCGATAGAGATGCCACAGAAGGACAACAAATTGTCAGACAGGGCACTTCCTGTATGGAATCTTCTCAGGTTTTGGCCTGCCATATGAGTTCTATTATACTCACAGACACCATTCAAACAGTTATAGAAACTTTAGAGTGTTTTCTATCCAAATCTACAAATTATATGCATATTCTCGTTTCTGGGCAAGAGTAGTAACCAGTTTAAATCAGGTACGTTTTTTATCCGGTTGTGCAAATACTGCCCCCTAGCCCCAACAGGTTTTAAACAGCCATCACTAACTCAGAGGCTGCTGCCTACATACAGACTTGAAATCATTGGCCACTCTAACAATGGATCACTCGTCAGTTTATTAATGCCACTTAAATAATGATGTTTACATATCTTGCACTACTCATCCCAGATGTATATACTGTATTTTATACCATCTACTGCATCTTGCTTATGCCGGTCAGTCATTGCTCAAATCAAATTTGATTTGATTTGATGTAGGGTAGTACATGTTGTGATGTTGTATCCAGATGGAAGAGCTTCCCTTTCAATGCCACTTGACATGCAGTGATATGCAAACCCTGCTGGAGGTTTCTCATCGTCTCTCATTCAGATGAATACGGGTGAAAAACTGTGTAGCTATAGTAAACTTGCTAGTCAGCTACCTCAGTGCATTTCTACCTGTAGTGAACATATTTATAGCGACGAATGTGTTAAATTATAGCAGTGGTATGAGAAGCATAATCAACTCAGGACTCTATCTATTCTATGGAAAATAATGCTTCCACGTTGTGGATTATTTTCCACAGAACGCATAGCCCCTCGTTTATTATCCCGTATACACACTGGCGAGGAGAATATGCCGGTACCCTCATGAAGAGGACTTTCCTGTTTTTCAGTTCAGAAGACAATGGGCACAATGTACGTTTGACACAAGAGCACACTTCACAGCACGTCCTACACGTACACACACACACACAGTCTTGTATAGCTGACCTGGGGGGGACACACAATTCAATCTCATTCAAAATCCTATTTTCCCTAAACCTTACCCTAACCTTAACCCTAACCGCAAAACCTAACCTTCACCCTAACCCGATCTCCTACCCCTAAAACTAACCCTAGCTCCTAACACTAAAACTAACCCTATCTCCTAACCCTAACCTTAACCCTAACCCCAAAACCTAACCTTCACCCTAACCCTAACCTTCACCCTAACCTTAACCCTAACCCCAAAACCTAACCTTCACCCTAACCCTTTCTCTTAACCCTAACCCTAACCTTAACCCCAAAACCTAACCTTCACCCTAACCCTAACCTTAACCCTAACCCCAAAACCTAGCCTTCACCCTAACCCTATCTCCTAACCCTAAGCCTAACCTTAACCCTAACCCCAAAACCTAACCTTCACCCTCTCCTAACCCTAAATCTCCTAACCCTAAAACTAACCCTAGCTCCTAACCCTAAAACTAACCCTAGCTCCTAACCCTAAAACTAACCCTGGCTCCTAACCCTAAAACTAACCCTAGCTCCTAACCCTAAAACTAACCCTAGCCCCTAACCCTAAAACTAACCCTAGCCCCTAACCCTAAAACTAACCCTAGCCCCTAACCCTAAAACTAACCCTAGCCCCTAACCCTAAAACTAACCCTAGCCCCTAACCCTAAAACTAACCCTAGCCCCTAACCCTAAAACTAACCCTAGCTCCTAACCCTAAAACTAACCCTAGCTCCTAACCCTAAAACTAACCCTAGCTCCTAACCCTAAAACTAACCCTAGCTCCTAACCCTAAAATTAACCCTAGCCCCTAACCCTAAAACTAACCCTAGCTCCTAACCCTAAAATTAACCCTAGCCCATAACCCTAAAACTAACCCTAGCTCCTAACCCTAAAATTAACCCTAGCCCATAACCCTAAAACTAACCCTAGCTCCTAACCCTAAAACTAACCCTAGCTCCTAACCCTAAACCTAACCCTAGCTCCTAACCCTAAACCTAACCCTAGCCCCTAACCCTAAAACTAACCCTAGCTCCTAACCCTAAACCTAACCCTAGCTCCTAACCCTAAACCTAACCCTAGCTCCTAACCCTAAAACTAACCCTAGCTCCTAACCTTAAACCTAATTCTAACCCTAATAGTGCTGACCCCATTTAGTCGACTGGTCGATCGTTTGGTTGATAGCTGTTGGTTGACCAATATTATTTTTAAGTCGAGCAGTGGTAAATATACAAAGAAATATATGGTACACGAGACACCTGTCAGATTCACTCCTGTCTCAGTGGACTAATCCATTGCTGAGGCCACGGGGATGACACGCCAGTATCACCACTAGTACATTTACTGTTACATCTACAATGTTTGTTTGGTTACGGTCATTTCTGTTAATGCATTCACTATTATTACAGCCTTACCATTCTCATTGTCAGAGTGGATACGTTGTTTGCAAAGCTCACAACCTAGACTACACTTGTGAGAAAAAAGTTTTGGTTTATTTCATTCCATATATGAGTTGTCAATTTATTCATTATCTTTTGTTTGGAGCGCTCCTGTCAATCTTGAGTAAGGACAAACACCTGATTACACATAGAAGTAGGCTTAGGCTACCTGGCCTGATTACACATAGAAGTAGGCCTAGTCTACCTGGCCTGATTACACATAGAAGTAGGCCTAGGCTACCTGGCCTGATTACACATAGAAGTAGGCCTAGGCTACCTGGCCTGATTACACATAGAAGTAGGCCTAGGCTACCTGGCCTGATTACACATAGAAGTAGGCCTAGGCTACCTGGCCTGATTACACATAGAAGTAGGCCTAGTCTACCTGGCCTGATTACACATAGAAGTAGGCCTAGGCTACCTGGCCTGATTACACATAGAAGTAGGCCTAGGCTACCTGGCCTGATTACACATAGAAGTAGGCCTAGGCTACCTGGCCTGATTACACATAGAAGTAGGCCTAGGCTACCTGGCCTGATTACACATAGAAGTAGGCCTAGGCTACCTGGCCTGATTACACATAGAAGTAGGCCTAGTCTACCTGGCCTGATTACACATAGAAGTAGGCCTAGTCTACCTGGCCTGATTACACATAGAAGTAGGCCTAGGCTACCTGGCCTGATTACACATAGAAGTAGGCCTAGGCTACCTGGCCTGATTACACATAGAAGTAGGCCTAGGCTACCTGGCCTGATTACACATAGAAGTAGGCCTATAGATGTGCCCATTTGGGGATCTGATAGTATTTCTGATTGGCTTAACTCACCATCACTGTGGAGCTTCTCAATGTAATGTTTTCTCCTCCTCAAACAGCAAGTAAACTAATTCAGTTTTTACATCTGTTGAGAATGACAGTAGTTCCTCTAGCTCTCTCCCTTTTGATAACCACTCAGCAGAAAGCGGAAGAAAATGTAATGCTCTAAACCGGTGGAAACATCATAAAATATGTCTGCCTGATTACTTCTTATCCCTTCTGCAAATAGCCTACAGGAGTGTCTGTCCTGAGCTCACTGGCCAGGAAACTCTGGGGTCCAGAATATTGTATACAGTGTTGCAAGTTTGCTAGCAGGAGCTTCAGGCTGGACCCAACTTAATACTTGATACAATGTTTCAAGTTCATTGGCCATGCATAGCCAATGTGATTTATAGGATGTTTATTTTTATCAGGATATTTTCTACCTGCGTGCTACAATGTTTTTATTTATTGGCTAAACACTGACACTATTTCTAACCTTAACCCTAAACCCCCTAGAAATAGCATTTGACCTTATGGGGAATTTCAAAATGTCAGAAGTTGGTCAAATGCTTGTTCGTTAACTGACACACACACACACACACACACACACACACACACACACACACACACACACACACACACACACACACACACACACACACACACACCCACACACACACACACCTACACTTCACACACACACACACACACCACCCACACACACACTACGACCTACCATACACTACAACACAGACACTGCTACCTACCCTACACACAGACACAGACACTGCTACCTACCCTACCACACACACACTACTACCTACCCTACACACAGACACAGACACTGCTACCTACCCTACACACATACACTGCTACCTACCCTACACACAGACACAGACACTGCTACCTACCCTTCACACATACACTACTACCTACCCTACACACAGACACAGACACTGCTACCTACCCTACACACAGACACAGACACTGCTACCTACCCTACACACAGACACTGCTACCTACACTACACACAGACACAGACACTGCTACCTACCCTACACACAGACACTGCTACCTACCCTACACACAGACACAGACACTGCTACCTACCCTTCACACAGACACTGCTACCTACCCTACACACAGACACACTGCTACCTACCCAACACACAGACACTGCTACCTACCCTACACACAGACACAGACACTGCTACCTACCCTACACACAGACACAGACACTGCTACCTACCCTACACACAGACACTGCTACCTACCCTACACACAGACACACTGCTACCTACCCTCACACAGACACATACACTGCTACCTACCCTACACACAGACACAGACACTGCTACCTACCCTACACACAGACACTACTACCTACCCTTCACACAGACACAGACACTGCTACCTACCCTACACACAGACACTGCTACCTACCCTTCACACAGACACTGCTACCTACCCTTCCACAACACAGACACTGCTACCTACCCTTCACACAGACACAGACACTGATACCTACCCTTCACACAGACACAGACACTGCTACCTACCCTTCACACAGACACTGCTACCTACCCTTCACACAGACACAGACACTGATACCTACCCTTCACACAGACACAGACACTGCTACCTACCCTACACACAGACACTGCTACCTACCCTACACACACACACACACACACACACACACACACACACACACACACACACACTACGACCCACCCTACCCTACACACAGACACTGTTACCTACCCTTCACACAGACACAGACCCTTTTACCTACCCTACCCTACACACACTACTACCTACCCTACATACAGACACAGACACTGCTACCTACCCTACACACATACACTGCTACCTACCCTACACACAGACACAGACACTGATACCTACAATACACACATACACTGCTACCTACCCTACACACAGACACAGACACTTCTACCTACCCTACACACATACACTGCTACCTACCCTACACACAAACACAGACACTGCCACCTACCCTTCACACAGACACTACTACCTACCCTACACACAGACACAGACACTGCTACCTACACTACACACATACACTGCTACCTACCCTACACACAAACACAGACACTGCTACCTACCCTTCACACAGACACTACTACCTACCCTACACACAGACACAGACACTGCTACCTACCCTACACACAGACACTGCTACCTACCCTTCACACAGACACCTGCTACCTACCCTACACACAGACACTGTTACCTACCCTTCACACAGACACAGACACTGCTACCTACCCTTCACACAGACACTGCTACCTACCCTTCACACAGACACTGCTACCTACCCTACACACAGACACTGCTACCTACCCTTCACACAGACACAGACACTGCTACCTACCCTTCACACAGACACAGACACTGCTACCTACCCTTCACACAGACACTGCTACCTACCCTTCACACAGACACTGCTACCTACCCTACACACAGACACTGCTACCTACCCTTCACACAGACACAGACACTGATACCTACCCTTCACACAGACACAGACACTGCTACCTACCCTTCACACAAGACACTGCTACCTACCCTTCACACAGACACAGACACTGCTACCTACCCTTCACACAGACACAGCACTGCTACCTACCCTACACACAGACACTGCTACCTACCCTTCACACACACACACACACACCTACACACACACACACACACACACACACACACACACACACACACACACACACTACGCTACCCTACCCTCAACACACAGACACTGCTACCAACCCTACACACAGACACAGACCCTTTCTACCTACCCTACACACACACACTACTACCTACCCTACACACAGACACAGACACTGCTACCTACCCTACACACAGACACTGCTACCTACCCTACACACAGACACAGACACTGCTACCTACCCTACACACAGACACTGCTACCTACCCTTCACACAGACACAGACACTCTGCTACCTACCCTTCACACAGACACAGACACTGCTACCTACCCTACACACAGACACTGCTACCTACCCTACACACACACACAGACACTGCTACCTACCCTACACACAGACACTGTTACCTACCCTTCACACAGACACAGACACTGCTACCTACCCTACAAACAGACACAGACACTGCTACCTACCCTTCACACAGACACTGCTACCTACCCTTCACACAGACACTGCTACCTACCCTACACATAGACACTGTTACCTACCCTTCACACAGACACAGACACTGCTACCTACCCTTCACACAGACACTGCTACCTACCCTTCACACAGACACTGCTACCTACCCTACACACAGACACTGCTACCTACCCTTCACACAGACACAGACACTGCTACCTACCCTTCACACAGACACAGACACTGCTACCTACCCTACACACAGACACTGCTACCTACCCTTCACACAGACACAGACACTGCTACCTACCCTACACACAGACACTGCTACCTAACCCTACACACAGACACTGTTAACTACCCTTCACACAGACACAGACACTGCTACCTACCCTTCACACAGACACTGCTACCTACCCTTCACACAGACACTGCTACCTACCCTACACACAGACACTGCAACCTACCCTTCACACAGACACAGACACTGATACCTACCCTTCACACAGACACAGACACTGCTACCTACCCTACACACAGACACTGCTACCTACCCTACACACACACACAGACACTGCTACCTACCCTACACACAGACACTGTTACCTACCCTTCACACAGACACAGACACTGCTACCTACCCTACACACAGACACAGACACTTCTACCTACCCTTCACACAGACACTGCTACCTACCCTTCACACAGACACTGCTACCTACCCTTCACACAGACACTGCTACCTACACTACACACATACACTGCTACCTACCCATCACACAGACACAGACACTGCTACCTACCCTTCACACAGACACTGCTACCTACCCTTCACACAGACACATACACTGCTACCTACGCTTCACACAGACACAGACACTGCTTCCTACCTTTCACACAGACACAGACACTGCTACCTACCCTACACACAGACACTGCTACCTACCTTTCACACAGACACAGACACTGCTACCTACCCTTCACACAGACACAGACACTGCTATCTACCCTACACACAGACACTGCTACCTACCCTTCACACAGACACAGACACTGTTACCTACCCTTCACACAGACACTGCTACCTACCCTACACACAGACACTGCTACCTACCCTTCACACAGACACAGACACTGCTACCTACCCTTCACACAGACACTGTTACCTACCCTACACACAGACACTGCTACCTACCCTTCACACAGACACAGACACTGCTACCTACCCTACACACAGACACTGTTACCTACCCTTCACACAGACACAGACACTGCTACCTACCCTTCACACAGACACAGACACTGCTACCTACCCTTCACACAGACACTGCTACCTACCCTTCACACAGACACAGACACTGTTACCTAACCTACCCTACACACAGACACAGACACTGTTACCTACCATTCACACAGACACAGACACTGCTACCTACCCTTCACACAGACACTGCTACCTACCCTTCACACAGACACTGCTACCTACCCTACACACATACACTGCTACCTACCCTTCACACAGACACAGACACTGCTACCTACCCTACACACATACACTGTTACCTACCCTTCACACAGACACAGACACTGCTACCTACCCTTCACACAGACACAGACACTGCTACCTACCCTTCACACAGACACTGCTACCTACCCTTCACACAGACACTGCTACCTACCCTACACACAGACACTGCTACCTACCCTTCACACAGACACAGACACTGCTACCTACCCTACACACAGACACTGTTACCTACCCTTCACACAGACACAGACACTGCTACCTACCCTTCACACAGACACTGCTACCTACCCTACACACAGACACTGCTACCTACCTTTCACACAGACACAGACACTGCTACCTACCCTACACACAGACACTGCTACCTACCTTTCACACAGACACAGACACTGCTACCTACCCTTCACACAGACACTGCTACCTACCCTTCACACAGACACAGACACTGCTACCTACCCTACACACAGACACTGCTACCTACCTTTCACACAGACACAGACACTGCTACCTACCCTACACACAGACACTGTTACCTACCTTTCACACAGACACAGACACTGCTACCTACCCTTCACACAGACACTGCTACCTACCCTTCACACAGACACGACACTGCTACCTACCCTACACACAGACACTGCTACCTACCCTTCACACAGACACAGACACTGCTACCTACCCTACACACAGACACTGCTACCTACCCTTCACACAGACACAGACACTGCTACCTACCCTTCACACAGACACTGCTACCTACCCTTCACACAGACACTGCTACCTACCCTTCACACAGACACTGCTACCTACCCTTCACACAGACACAGACACTGCTACCTACCCTTCACACAGACACCTGCCTCACACAGACACTGCTACCTACCCTCACACAGACACAGACACTGCTACCTACCCTTCACACAGACACAGACACTGCTACCTACCCTACACACAGACACTGCTACCTACCCTTCACACAGACACTGCTACCTACCCTACACACAGACACTGCTACCTACCCTCACACAGACACAGACACTGTTACCTACCCTTCACACAGACACAGACACTGCTACCTACCCTACACACAGACACTGCTACCTACCCTTCACACAGACACAGACACTGCTACCTACCCTACACACAGACACTGCTACCTACCCTTCACACAGACACAGACACTGCTACCTACCCTACACACAGACACAGACACTGCTACCTACCCTACACACACAGACACTGCTACCTACCCTTCACACACACAGACACTGCTACCTACCCTACACACAGACACAGACACTGCTACCTACCCTACACACAGACACTGCTACCTAACTTCACACAGACACAGACACTGCTACCTACCCTACACACAGACACTGCTACCTACCCTTCACACAGACACTGCTACCTACCCTTCACACAGACACTGCTACCTACCCTACACACAGACACTGCTACCTACCCTACACACAGACACTGCTACCTACCCTTCACACAGACACAGACACTGCTACCTACCCTTCACACAGACACTGCTACCTACCCTCACACACAGACACTGCTACCTACCCTTCACACAGACACAGACACTGCTACCTACCCTTCACACAGACACAGACACTGCTACCTACCCTACACACAGACACTGCTACCTACCCTTCACACAGACACAGACACTGCTACCTACCCTACACACAGACACTGCTACCTAACCCTACACACAGACACTGTTACCTACCCTTCACACAGACACAGACACTGCTACCTACCCTTCACACAGACACTGCTACCTACCCTTCACACAGACACTGCTACCTACCCTACACATAGACACTGCTACCTACCCTTCACACAGACACAGACACTGATACCTACCCTTCACACAGACACAGACACTGCTACCTACCCTACACACAGACACTGCTACCTACCCTACACACACACACAGACACTGCTACCTACCCTACACACAGACACTGTTACCTACCCTTCACACAGACACAGACACTGCTACCTACCCTACACACAGACACAGACACTTCTACCTACCCTTCACACAGACACTGCTACCTACCCTTCACACAGACACTGCTACCTACACTACACACATACACTGCTACCTACCCATCACACAGACACAGACACTGCTACCTACCCTTCACACAGACACTGCTACCTACCCTTCACACAGACACTGCTACCTACCCTTCACACAGACACAGACACTGCTACCTACCTTTCACACAGACACAGACACTGCTACCTACCCTACACACAGACACTGCTACCTACCTTTCACACAGACACAGACACTGCTACCTACCCTTCACACAGACACAGACACTGCTATCTACCCTACACACAGACACTGCTACCTACCCTTCACACAGACACTGCTACCTACCCTACACACAGACACTGCTACCTACCCTCACACAGACACAGACACTGCTACCTACCCTTCACACAGACACAGACACTGCTACCTACCCTTCACACAGACACTGTTACCTACCCTACACACAGACACTGCTACCTACCCTTCACACAGACACAGACACTGCTACCTACCCTACACACAGACACTGTTACCTACCCTTCACACAGACACAGACACTGCTACCTACCCTTCACACAGACACAGACACTGCTACCTACCCTTCACACAGACACTGCTACCTACCCTTCACACAGACACAGACACTGTTACCCCTACCCTACACACAGACACAGACACTGTTACCTACCCTATCACACAGACACAGACACTGTACCACCTACCCTTCACACAGACACTGCTACCTACCCTTCACACAGACACTGCTACCTACCCTACACACAGACACTGCTACCTACCCTTCACACAGACACAGACACTGCTACCTACCCTACACACATACACTGTTACCCACCCTTCACACAGACACAGACACCTGCTACCTACCCTTCACACAGACACTGCTACCCACTACCCTTCACACAGACACTGCTACCCACCCTACACACAGACACTGCTACCTACCTTTCACACAGACACAGACACTGCTACCCACCTACCCTACACACAGACACTGTTACCCACCCTACCCTTCACACAGACACAGACACTGCTACCTACCCTTCACACAGACACTGCTACCCACCTACCCTTCACACAGACACTCTACCTACACTACACACATACACTGCTACCTACCCTTCACACAGACACAGACACTGCTACCCATACCCTACACACAGACACTCTCCACCCTACCCTTCACACAGACACAGACACTGCTACCTACCCTTCACACAGACACTGCTACCCATACCCTTCACACAGACACTTCTACCTACCCTACACACAGACACAGACACTGCCACCCTACCCTACACACAGACACTTCTACCCACCCTTCCCTACACACAGACACTGCTACCCACCCTACCTTTCACACAGACACAGACACTGCTACCTACCCTATCACACAGACACAGACACTGTTACCCACCCTACCCTACACACAGACACAGACACTGTTACCCACCCTACCCTACACACAGACACTGTTACCCACCCTACCCTACACACAGACACAGACACTGTTACCCACCCTACCCAACACACAGACACAGACACTGTTACCCACCCTACCCTACACACAGACACAGACACAGAGGGGCCTGTGCAGCTAATCCTGAATTCTGTGGTCACGTGTTCAGTGTGTTATTCTTTCTCAGGGTGACTTTCTCAAGGCTCACTGGGGCCAGAGATACAACCAGTTCCAGAGTTTATATTTAACCAAACACAGAGAAACACAGATACTCACACACACACACAACGAAGAATACACAGTGGGTTTATAATCTGTCTACAGAGAAAACTCAGAAAGTGAAAGAGTAAATAGTTGAGAAAGAGAGAGAGGAGAGAGAGAAGAGAGAGAGAAAGAAAGAAGAGAGAGACACCTTTGGAATGTGGCCTGATGACCTACACCAAGGCGTGACCAATTTAAGTTTTACTGGCTCAGTTCTATTATACGTCCCAAATGGCACCCTATTTCCTTTATAGTGCGCTACTTTTGTCCAGGGCCCACAGGGAATAGGGTGTCATTGCCTTTATGCTCCCTGTTACTAACATGTCAAACCTGACTGGTTGGATCAATGGCAGGAATGAGGAAGTGTCTGTAAATGTTGTTTGCTGTACCCACATTCATATCTGTTTATGGCAACTTGGAAAGGAAAATATTGTTTGTGTATACCAGTACCTGTTGTAGCTATTGACCTGTAACACACTATCAACACTATAGAGGAGTTCAGAAGGGGGTGAGGGATATTCTGGAAAGACAGCGAGTACAAGAGAAAGGGGAGACAGAGAGAGAGAGGAGGGAGGGAAAGAGAGAGAAAAAGAAAGAAAGAAAGAGAGAAAGCGAGAGAGAGAAAGAAAGAGAGAGAGAAAGAAAGAATGCGAGATAGAGAGAGGTGCACCGTCCCATGGTCGTCAACAGAGTTGTGGACTCGAGACACAAATTTGATGACTTCAGACTCAACTTGATATAAAATAAAACATTACATGTTGGACATTACCGCAGCATGTGTTAAGACTCATCACTAGTTAACACAGCCCCAAAGTTAGAATGATGGCTAAACCCTGCCCATTTCTACAATTTCTCTTTTTTACATTTATTTTTTGGTTTTTTTTTTGTGGCTTTTTTTTTTACTATGTGACTGTGGAATCTGACTTAATGGTTGTTATCTAGTGGAAACCCTGTCCCATAGAAGTTAGTCGAGGGGGAGGAGTTTCAGTACTTCCTCAGTTGTCGGAGTTATGCTGCCCCTGACATACACACATTATCTTCTCACAAACACACTCTCTTCTCACACACTGTCACACACTCTGTTCTCACACACTGTCAGAAACTCTCCCGGCTGCGTTCATTACAGTCCGTTGCTCTTTCCAAACACAGGGACAGGAGCAGAATGACTGGGCTTTAACCTGGTGGAGGGGAAAGTTTCCCTCACTGGGGGTAAACAGACTGAGGACACACTGGGACTACTATACTGGACTACTGTACCAATACCACCCTCATGACGAATGAAGTGACAGGAGAGAGCAGACAGCAGGACAGAGGTGAGACACACTCTCTTCTCTCTATCTGGCTGTATTGAGTATGTTTGAGTCCCATTTTGTCTGGAACTTATGCTGTTTGTGTTAGTCCTACTCTCTCTCTCTCTCTCTCTCTCTCTCTCTCTCTCCCTCTCTCAATTAAATTACATTTTCTTTATGGGCATAACGTAAGTCTCTCTCTCTCTCTCTCTCTCTCTCTCTCTCCTCTCTCCCTCTCTCTCTCAATAAAATAAAATTAGCTTTATTGGCATGACGTAACAGTCTCTCTCTCGCTCTCTCTCTCTCTCTGTCTCTCTCTCTCTATATATGCCATTCCCCTCTGAGGACATAGCCAATTAAAGAGATCAATGGATAATGTGTGATCGTTAGACTAGGATTTGCAATAGAGAAGTGTGTTTTTCTGTACTACAGTGAGGGAATCTCCCAAAAGTAGTTCAGTCACGGCCACACAGGCGTGTGTTGTACCAGGTGGTTAGGCTAAACTTAGAGCCCCCTGTCTGTCTCATGTTACCCCTGTACCTCACTGACATCCATTTCACACACACTTACCCCACAGCCATACAGTTTCCTTATTTCCTGTGGCTACTTTGAATAAACTCACTTTTTTGATTACTACATGATTCCATATGTGTTATTTCATAGTTTATTGTCTTCACTATTATTCTACAATGTAGAAAATAGTAAAAATAATGGAAAAACCCTTGAATGAGTAGGTGTGTCCAAACGTTTGACTGGTACAGTAGGCTACATTAGAATCAGATGACTGATTGTTCCATCAATATAACCAGTATGATCCAGTCTGTGATATGATGATGAAGATATTGGTATATATTCTCTGTTAGACTCTTGCCCGTGTCATTTCCACGTTTTGCTCTTCTGATAGGGCTTCTGATAGGGTTTTTGATAGGGCTTCTGATATGGCTTCTGATATGGGTTTTTGATAGGGTTTTTGATAGGGCTTTTGATAGGGCTTCTGATAGGGCTTCTGATAGGGCTTCTGATAGGGCTTCTGATAGGGCTTCTGATAGGGTTTCTGATAGGATTTTTGATATGGCTTCTGATAGGGCCTCTGATAGGGCTTCTGATAGGGCTTCTGATAGGGCTTCTGATATGGTTTCTGATAGGGTTTTTGATAGGGCTTCTGATATGGCTTCTGATAGGGTTTTTGACCATATTGGGCTCTGGTAAAAAGTAGTGAACTAAATAGGGAATAGGGTTCCATTTGGGACACATCCTGCTCTGTTAGATTTATCTGTAATGTGTCTGTAAGTGTCTGGAAACAGTGTTGTTTCTCCTCTAAGAGGTTCTGACCCGACACACCTTCAGGCTGTTTACAGCTGTCTGACACACAAGAATCACACCCATTCAATCAGGACACGGGGTTTCATCCCAAATGGTACCTTATTCCCTATGAAGTGCACACTTTTGACCAAGGCCCATAAGGCTGTGGTGAAACGTAGTGCACTACAGAGGGATATAGAGTGCCATTTGGGACACTACCGTGGACCAGTGATGTTTCTAGAGAAGGAGCATCCTCATCCTTCTTTTCTTCACTTTAACCTGAACAAAAAATGGATGACAGCGAGACAGAGAGAGAAGTGGACAGGAGGCCATTTGCGTTGGGTTGATGTTTCCACGCTGTTAAAATAGAAAGACTCAAAACATACTACTGCACTGTTGGGAACTAGGAACACAAGCATTTCACTACACCCGCAATAACATCTGCTAAATATGTGTATGTGTAACCGATGTGAAATGGCTAGTTAGTTAGCGGTGGTGCGCGCTAATAACGTTTCAATCGGGTGACGTCACTCGCTCTGAGACCTGAAGTAGTTGTTCCCCTTGCTCTGCAAGGGCCGCGGCTTTTGTGGCACGATGGGTAACGATGCTTCGTGGGTGTCAGTTGTTGATGTGTGCAGAGGGTCCCTGGTTCAAGCCCAGGTTGGGGTGAGGAGAGGGACGGAAGCTATACTCTTACATATGTGACCAATAAATTGTGATTTGATTTGAACACCTGATTGTCTACTGAAACCATGAGAAGTAGTTCTCCTAAGCTAACATCTGTTTGAATGTGAACCCAATGTGTTTTGATACATACAGTAGAATGTGTTTAAAACAGAATGGAAGTACTCTGAAACTGTACTGTGGCAGACATTTGAATTAATCTCAAGGTACACTCTGGTAATATGGGTGTTTTTAAGAGAGAGCTGTGAAAACGCCTTTCTGGGGTTTCAGAAAATGTAAAAGTCAGCATCAAATTACAATAATATTTTTATACATTCATTTCGAGTGACACATTTTAGAAATGTATTGAGATTAATAGACAGAGCTGTCATATTTGTCCAACTTTTCTGGAATATGTCTAAAGAGGACAGTGGGAATGTAATACTTTTCCTAGGAAAGGCAATAGCACTCATTACTACTACAGTTGCCAGGCTCATTGTGAGATTATAAATGATGTTACATTCAAAATGTTTAGGGTTATGTAACATGCATAAAGCAGAGACAACATGTCCCAACTTATAGCAGAGACAACATGTCCCAACTTATAGCAGAGACAACATGTCTAACTTATAGCAGAGACAACATGTCCAGTTTATAACAGAGACAACATGTCCAGTTTATAGCAGAGACAACATGTCCAACTTATAGCAGAGACAACATGTCCAACTTATAGCAGAGACAACATGTCCAGTTTATAGCAGAGACAACATGTCCAATTTATAGCAGAGACAACATGTCCAATTTATAGCAGAGACAACATGTCCAACTTATAGCAGAGACAACATGTCCAATTTATAGCAGAGACAACATGTCCAACTTATAGCAGAGACAACATGTCCCAACTTATAACAGAGACAACATGTCCAGTTTATAGCAGAGATAACATGTCCAATTTATAGCAGAGACAACATGTCCAACTTATAGCAGAGATAACATGTCCAATTTATAGCAGAGACAACATGTCCAACTTATAGCAGAGACAACTTCTTATAGCAGAGACAACATGTCCAGTTTATAGCAGAGACAACATGTCCAACTTATAGCAGAGACAACATGTCCAACTTATAGCAGAGACAACATGTCCAACTTATAGCAGAGACAACATGTCCAACTTATAGCAGAGACAACATGTCCAGCTTATAGCAGAGACAACATGTCCAACTTATAGCAGAGACAACATGTCCCAACTTATAGCAGAGACAACACGTCCAGCTTATAGCAGAGACAACATGTCCAGCTTATAGCAGAGACAACATGTCCAACTTATAGCAGAGACAACATGTCCGCAGAGCAACTTATAGCAGAGACAACATGTCCAGTTTATAGCAGAGACAACATGTCTAACTTATAGCGGAGACAACATGTCCAACTTATAGCAGAGACGACATGTCCAACTTATAGCAGAGACGACATGTCCCAACTTATAGCAGAGATAACACGTCCAGTTTATAGCAGAGACAACATGTCCAGTTTATAGCAGAGACAACATGTCCAACTTATAGCAGAGACAACATGTCCCAACTTATAGCAGAGACAACATGTCCAACTTATAACAGAGACAACATGTCCAGCTTATAGCGGAGACAACATGTCCAACTTATAGCAGAGACAACATGTCCCAACTTATAGCAGAGACAACATGTCCAACTTATAGCAGAGACAACATGTCCAGCTTATATCAGAGACAACATGTCCCAACTTATAGCAGAGACAACATGTCCAACTTATAGCAGAGACAACATGTCCAACTTATAGCAGAGACAACATGTCCCAACTTATAGCAGAGACAACATGTCCAACTTATAGCAGAGACAACATGTCCAGTTTATAGCAGAGACAACATGTCCAACTTATAGCAGAGACAACATGTCCCAACTTATAGCAGAGACAACATGTCCAACTTATAACAGAGACAACATGTCCAACTTATAGCAGAGACAACATGTCCAGCTTTATAGCAGAGACAACATGTCCAACTTATAGCAGAGACAACATGTCCAACTTATAGCAGAGACAACATGTCCAACTTATAGCAGAGACAACATGTCCAACTTATAGCAGAGACAACATGTCCAACTTATAGCAGAGACAACATGTCCAGTTTATAGCAGAGACAACATGTCCAACTTATAGCAGAGACAACATGTCCAACTTATAGCAGAGACAACATGTCCAGTTTATAGCAGAGACAACATGTCCAACTTATAGCAGAGACAACATGTCCAACTTATAGCAGAGACAACATGTCCAACTTATAGCAGAGACAACATGTCCAACTTATAGCAGAGACAACATGTCCAACTTATAGCAGAGACAACATGTCCAACTTATAGCAGAGACAACATGTCCCAACTTATAGCAGAGACAACATGTCCAACTTATAGCAGAGACAACATGTCCAGTTTATAGCAGAGACAACATGTCTAACTTATAGCGGAGACAACATGTCCAACTTATAGCAGAGACAACATGTCCAACTTATAGCAGAGACAACATGTCCAACTTATAGCAGAGACAACATGTCCAACTTATAGCAGAGACAACATGTCCAACTTATAGCAGAGACAACATGTCCAACTTATAGCAGAGACAACATGTCCAACTTATAGCAGAGACAACATGTCCAACTTATAGCAGAGACAACATGTCCAACTTATAGCAGAGACAACATGTCCCAACTTATAGCAGAGACAACATGTCCAGTTTATAGCAGAGACAACATGTCCAACTTATAGCAGAGACAACATGTCCAACTTATAGCAGAGACAACATGTCCAACTTATAGCAGAGACAACATGTCCAGTTTATAGCAGAGACAACATGTCCAACTTATAGCAGAGACAACATGTCCAGCTTATAGCAGAGACAACATGTCCAACTTATAACAGAGACAACATGTCCAACTTATAGCAGAGACAACATGTCCAGTTTATAGCAGAGACAACATGTCCAACTTATAGCAGAGACAACATGTCCCAACTTATAGCAGAGACAACATGTCCAACTTATAGCAGAGACAACATGTCCAGTTTATAGCAGAGACAACATGTCCAACTTATAGCAGAGACAACATGTCCCAACTTATAGCAGAGACAACATGTCCAACTTATAGCAGAGACAACATGTCCAGTTTATAGCAGAGACAACATGTCCCAACTTATAGCAGAGACAACATGTCCCAACTTATAGCAGAGACAACATGTCCCAACTTATAGCAGAGACAACATGTCCCAACTTATAGCAGAGACAACATGTCCCAACTTATAGCAGAGACAACATGTCCAACTTATAGCAGAGACAACATGTCCAGCTTATAGCAGAGACAACATGTCCCAACTTATAGCAGAGACAACATGTCCAACTTATAGCAGAGACAACATGTCCAGCTTATAGCAGAGACAACATGTCCAGTTTATAGCAGAGACAACATGTCCAACTTATAGCAGAGACAACATGTCCAACTCATAGCGGAGACAACATGTCCAGCTTATAGCAGAGACAACATGTCCCAACTTATAGCAGAGACAACATGTCCAACTTATAGCAGAGACAACATGTCCAGTTTATAGCAGAGACAACATGTCCAACTTATAGCAGAGACAACATGTCCCAACTTATAGCAGAGACAACATGTCCAACTTATAACAGAGACAACATGTCCAGTTTATAGCAGAGACAACATGTCCAGTTTATAGCAGAGACAACATGTCCAGCTTATAACAGAGACAACATGTCTAACTTATAGCAGAGACAACATGTCCAGTTT
This sequence comes from Salmo salar, assembly GCF_905237065.1. Taxonomy (NCBI): domain Eukaryota; kingdom Metazoa; phylum Chordata; class Actinopteri; order Salmoniformes; family Salmonidae; genus Salmo; species Salmo salar. Next base: position 14,686,314 of record NC_059446.1, on the reverse strand, counting down.
ATAGCAGAGACAACATGTCCAACTTATAACAGAGACAACATGTCTAACTTATAGCAGAGACAACATGTCCAGTTTATAGCAGAGACAACATGTCCCAACTTATAGCAGAGACAACATGTCCAACTTATAGCAGAGACAACATGTCCAACTTATAGCAGAGACAACATGTCCAACTTATAGCAGAGACAACATGTCCAACTTATAGCAGAGACAACATGTCCAATTTATAACAGAGACAACATGTCCAACTTATAGCAGAGACAACATGTCCAACTTATAGCAGAGACAACATGTCCAACTTATAGCAGAGACAACATGTCCAACTTATAGCAGAGACAACATGTCCAACTTATAGCAGAGACAACATGTCCAACTTATAGCAGAGACAACATGTCCAACTTATAGCAGAGACAACATGTCCAACTTATAACAGAGACAACATGTCCAACTTATAGCAGAGACAACATGTCCAGTTTATAGCAGAGACAACATGTCCAACTTATAGCAAAGACAACATGTCCAATTTATAGCAGAGACAACATGTCCAGTTTATAGCAGAGACAACATGTCCAGTTTATAGCAGAGACAACATGTCCAACTTATAGCAGAGACAACATGTCCAACTTATAGCAGAGACAACATGTCCAACTTATAGCAGAGACAACATGTCTAACTTATAGCAGAGACAACATGTCCCAACTTATAGCAGAGATAACATGTACACCATAAAGCTGTTGTGTGTATGATAACATGGATTTGAATCCGGGTCTCCTGCTTGTCAAAACACTGTCCACTCAGCCAGTCTTCAGTCTTAACTGTTGTGTTGAACCACCCTTGTTACACTGAGCACATAGGGCACTATTCAGACTTGAGATATATAGACTGAACATGGACTTGAGTGAATAAAATATGGGCATTATTTGACATAAGTCCATGTTAAGTCAACTGATCTCAAGTCTGAATAGGAATTCCAGCTTTTTCTGTGTGGAATTCCACCTTTATATCTTCAATGCTTTATATACACAGACTAGAAACATGAGGATACAGAGAAGGAGTGAAAGTGGGACAAGCGGAAATTTGAACCCCTGACTTGTGGGACGTTATTAAGATAGCAAATTAGTTTGGAATGTTACCCACTCAACCATATCTCCGCGTGGCTGAGTGCCCTATAGATCACTCTATGGTCAAGTGTAAAAACAGGAGCGTTTGCGGGCGCTTCCCCTCTATTTGGTCCTTCATGAACTCAGACAGGTGAGAGCACACCAAACACTCAGGTGAGACTCTCCGAAACAATCCAAGAAAGTGTGCGTCAATTAAAATGTGAGTACCAAATGTTATCACATCGAAGAAGAGAAAAGAAAAGGAATTCACTTAACAAGAACATGTGTTTTGTGCGGTGGTGTAAAGTACTTTAAAGTACTACTTGAGTTGTTTTTGGGGTATCTGTACTTTACTTTACTATATATATTTTTGACAACTTTTACTTTTACTTCACTACATTCCTAAAGAAAATATTGTACTTTTTACTCCATACGCGTTCCCTGACAACCCAAAGTACTCAATACATTTTGAATGCTTAGCAGAGCAAGAAGATTGTAAAATTCATGCACTTATCAGGAGAATACGTGGTCATCCCTACTGCCTCTGGCCTGGAGGACTCACTAAACAGAGAACATCCCTGGTCATCCCTACTGCCTCTGGCCTGGCGGACTCACTAAACAGAGAACATCCCTGGTCATCCCTACTGCCTCTGGCCTGGCGGACTCACTAAACAGAGAACATCCCTGGTCATCCCTACTGCCTCTGGCCTGGCGGACTCACTAAACAGAGAACATCCCTGGTCATCCCTACTGCCTCTGGCCTGGCGGACTCACTAAACAGAGAACATCCCTGGTCATCCCTACCGCCTCTGGCCTGGCAGACTCACTAAACACAAATGCATCTTTTGTAAACAATGTCTGAGTGTTGGACTGTGACCCTGGCAATCTGTAAATAATGTCTGAGTGTTGGAGTTGTCCCCTGGCTATCTGTAAATAATGTCTGAGTGTTGGAGTGTGACCCTGGCTATCTGTAAATAATGTCTGAGTGTTGGAGTTGTCCCCTGGCTATCTGTAAATAATGTCTGAGTGTTGGAGTGTGACCCTGGCTATCTGTTAATAATGTCTGAGTGTTGGAGTGTGACCCTGGCTATCTGTAAATAATGTCTGAGTGTTGGAGTGTGACCCTGGCTATCTGTAAATAATGTCTTAGTGTTGGAGTGTGACCCTGGCTATCTGTAATTAAAAACAAGAACATGGTGCCGTCCACTTTGATTAATTTAAGGAATTTGAAATGTATACTTTTACTTTCACTTTTGATACTTAAGTATATTAAAAAATGTAATTAACCTTTTATACTTATGTATATTTAAAACCAAATACTTTTAGACTTTTACTCAAGTAGTATTGTACTGGGTGACTTTAACTTGAGTAACTTTCTTTTAAGGTATCTATACTTTTACACAAGTATGACAATTGGGTACTTTTTCCACCACTGGTTTTGTGTAGCATTTCGGCCGCTAATGGCTGCTATGCTAATAGTCCAAGGCAAGCATTCATTGATCAGTTTTCTTTATGCTAGATGTAGTTTTGCATTCGTTTGTTTGTGCAAATTAGGGCCTGCTTTTTAGTTAATACTGCTGGCTTGAGTTTATCAACACACCATATAAGAGCAGGGAATAAACAATAAGAGGAGGGAATAAACAATAAGATCAGGAAATAAACAATAAGAACAGGGAATAAACAATAAGAGCAGGGAATAAACAATAAGAGGAGGGAATAAACAATAAGAGCAGGGAATAAACAATAAGAGGAGGGAATAAACAATAAGATCAGGAAATAAACAATAAGAACAGGGAATAAACAATAAGAGCAGGGAATAAACAATAAGAGGAGGGAATAAACAATAAGAGCAGGGAATAAACAATAAGAGGAGGGAATAAACAATAAGAACAGGGAATAAACAATAAGATCAGGGAATAAACAATAAGAACAGGGAATAAACAATAAGAGCAGGGAATAAACAATAAGAGGAGGGAATAAACAATAAGAGCAGGGAATAAACAATAAGAGCAGGGAATAAACAATAAGAGGAGGGAATAAACAATAAGAGGAGGGAATAAACAATAAGAGGAGGGAATAAACAATAAGAGCAGGGAATAAACAATAAGAGCAGGGAATAAACAATAAGAGGAGGGAATAAACAATAAGAGCAGGGAATAAACAATAAGAGCAGGGAATAAACAATAAGAGGAGGGAATAAACAATAAGAGCAGGGAATAAACAATAAGAGGAGGGAATAAACAATAAGAGCAGGGAATAAACAATAAGAGGAGGGAATAAACAATAAGAGCAGGGAATAAACAATAAGAGGAGGGAATAAACAATAAGAGCAGGGAATAAACAATAAGAGCAGGGAATAAACAATAAGAGGAGGGAATAAACAATAAGAGGAGGGAATAAACAATAAGAGGAGGGAATAAACAATAAGAGGAGGGAATCCCATTTACAACATTTGGAAAATTCTGCACTTAACTGGACTCAAAACACCATACAAATATTTTCAAACTGTTTTGATAATGATTCCTGTTTCTGGCAAGGTGTTGCACAACTCTTGATTCAGTAGTGCTACAACATGATGTTTCAATACTTACATTTTAGTCATTTAGCAGATGCTCTTATCCAGAGAGACTTACAGTAGTGAGTCATTTAGTAGACGCTCTTATCCAGAGAGACTTACAGTAAGGAGTCACACGCAAACACACACTCAGGGACCATACACACACACGCACACACACACTCAGTGACCATACACACAAACACACACACACACTCAGTGACCATACACACAAACACACACACACTCAGTGACCATACACACAAACACACACACTCAGTGACCATACACACACTCTCTCTCACTGACCAGCCAACACACACATGCCATCAGAAGAGAGTGCTTTGTGTTCATAGACTGGGCAGCAGCTAGAGAGAGAGAGAGAGAGAGAGGTGGGTGGTGGAGGGGGGGGGTAGATGGGAGAGATGAATTTCCAGAGAAAGAAAGGAGAGAGAATGAGAGAGAGAATTGATGGGGTGATAGAGATACAGGAAGAAGCTCTGCAGAGAGTGCTCTCCGCTCCTCAAACGCTGCCCTTTCTTCCCAGGTTGGTTCCACGTCACCTTGCCGTCAGTACCCACAGCCTGGAGCTGAGGCTAGTCGGTCACTAACATGAGAAGACAGAGAGCAGTAACTGTCTCGTTCAGACAGACACTGCTGCTGTAGGTATATCTATATGATATGGGTAACAGGCTATCCCATGAAGGTATAGTATAGTACAGGGCATGGTGTGTCAGTGTGACGCTGTGTTAGGTGGTGTCTGATTGTGCTTGTTGTGTGTACTGTAGTGGCAGTACTGTCAGTCACATTGTTACTAAACTGTGCAGCTCGTTGTGTTCTGTGTCTAAGTGCAGGATAACAGATCAGTCAATCATTGTGTATTGTCTTTATGCTTTGTCCAGTGTAGAGAGTCTCTCTGCTATGTTCGGTAATATTACCACTATTATGACAAGTTCAAAAAACATGAAGACAATTTTGACATTGACCGTCAGCCGTGGCTTACCAATGCAGTTTTGTATACAATACACAAAGGCTGACCGTTGTTTTGTTGTATTTAGAGGGCATGCTTGTTCTTGTCTGAGTGTGTTCTGGTCTGAATGTTCTCTCGTCTTACTGAGCTGTTGTCTCATGGGTAACGCTCAGTGATGTGTGGGGTTTTTGGCTGATGATGCCAGTGCAGACGTGTGTCTGTGGGTCATTGTGTTTCCCTTCCCCTGTCGACTCTTACCACAGCGCTTTCCAATCCTGGTCCCTGGACACCAGGGGGTACACATTTGTGTTATTGCCCGAGCACTACACATCTACATCTAATAATCAACTCATCATCAAGCTTCAATTATTTGAACCAGGTGTGTAGTGCTAGTATCTGTCTGTAGATCAGGGTAGCTGGTGAGGCCATAGTGCTAGTAGCTGTCTGTAGATCAGGGTGGCTGGTGAGGCCATAGTGCTAGTAGCTGTCTGTAGATCAGGGTGGCTGGTGAGGCCATAGTGCTAGTAGCTGTCTGTAGATCAGGGTGGCTGGTGAGGCCATAGTGCTAGTATCTGTCTGTAGATCAGGGTGGCTGGTGAGGCCATAGTGCTAGTATCTGTCTGTAGATCAGGGTGGCTGGTGAGGCCATAGTGCTAGTAGCTGTCTGTAGATCAGGGTGGCTGGTGAGGCCATAGTGCTAGTAGCTGTCTGTAGATCAGGGTGGCTGGTGAGGCCATAGTGCTAGTATCTGTCTGTAGATCAGGGTGGCTGGTGAGGCCATAGTGCTAGTATCTGTCTGTAGATCAGGGTGGCTGGTGAGGCCATAGTGCTAGTATCTGTCTGTAGATCAGGGTGGCTGGTGAGGCCATAGTGCTAGTATCTGTCTGTAGATCAGGGTGGCTGGTGAGGCCATAGTGCTAGTATCTGTCTGTAGATCAGGGTAGCTGGTGAGGCCATAGTGCTAGTATCTGTCTGTAGATCAGGGTGGCTGGTGAGGCCATAGTGCTAGTATCTGTCTGTAGATCAGGGTGGCTGGTGAGGCCATAGTGCTAGTATCTGTCTGTAGATCAGGGTGGCTGGTGAGGCCATAGTGCTAGTAGCTGTCTGTAGATCAGGGTGGCTGGTGAGGCCATAGTGCTAGTAGCTGTCTGTAGATCAGGGTGGCTGGTGAGGCCATAGTGCTAGTAGCTGTCTGTAGATCAGGGTGGCTGGTGAGGCCATAGTGCTAGTATCTGTCTGTAGATCAGGGTGGCTGGTGAGGCCATAGTGCTAGTATCTGTCTGTAGATCAGGGTAGCTGGTGAGGCCATAGTGCTAGTATCTGTCTGTAGATCAGGGTGGCTGGTGAGGCCATAGTGCTAGTATCTGTCTGTAGATCAGGGTGGCTGGTGAGGCCATAGTGCTAGTATCTGTCTGTAGATCAGGGTGGCTGGTGAGGCCATAGTGCTAGTAGCTGTCTGTAGATCAGGGTGGCTGGTGAGGCCATAGTGCTAGTAGCTGTCTGTAGATCAGGGTGGCTGGTGAGGCCATAGTGCTAGTAGCTGTCTGTAGATCAGGGTGGCTGGTGAGGCCATAGTGCTAGTATCTGTCTGTAGATCAGGGTGGCTGGTGAGGCCATAGTGCTAGTATCTGTCTGTAGATCAGGGTGGCTGGTGAGGCCATAGTGCTAGTATCTGTCTGTAGATCAGGGTGGCTGGTGAGGCCATAGTGCTAGTATCTGTCTGTAGATCAGGGTGGCTGGTGAGGCCATAGTGCTAGTAGCTGTCTGTAGATCAGGGTGGCTGGTGAGGCCATAGTGCTAGTAGCTGTCTGTAGATCAGGGTGGCTGGTGAGGCCATAGTGCTAGTATCTGTCTCTAGATCAGGGTGGCTGGTAAGGCCATAGTGTTAGTATCTGTCTGTAGATCAGGGTGGCTGGTGAGGCCATAGTGCTAGTAGCTGTCTGTAGATCAGGGTGGCTGGTGAGGCCATAGTGCTAGTATCTGTCTGTAGATCAGGGTGGCTGGTGAGGCCATAGTGCTAGTATCTGTCTGTAGATCAGGGTGGCTGGTGAGGCCATAGTGCTAGTAGCTGTCTGTAGATCAGGGTAGCTGGTGAGGCCATAGTGCTAGTATCTGTCTGTAGATCAGGGTGGCTGGTGAGGCCATAGTGCTAGTATCTGTCTGTAGATCAGGGTGGCTGGTGAGGCCATAGTGCTAGTAGCTGTCTGTAGATCAGGGTGGCTGGTGAGGCCATAGTGCTAGTATCTGTCTGTAGATCAGGGTGGCTGGTGAGGCCATAGTGCTAGTAGCTGTCTGTAGATCAGGGTGGCTGGTGAGGCCATAGTGCTAGTAGCTGTCTGTAGATCAGGGTGGCTGGTGAGGCCATAGTGCTAGTATCTGTCTGTAGATCAGGGTGGCTGGTGAGGCCATAGTGCTAGTATCTGTCTGTAGATCAGGGTGGCTGGTGAGGCCATAGTGCTAGTATCTGTCTGTAGATCAGGGTGGCTGGTGAGGCCATAGTGCTAGTATCTGTCTGTAGATCAGGGTGGCTGGTGAGGCCATAGCGCTAGGGCAAAAACAAACATTTGCACTCCTTGTGGTCCCCAGGGCCAGGATTAAGAAATGCAGTTTTACTTTATCTGATGGCTATTTGCTTTTCTGGTAAAGACGATGCATGTCTGTTCACTGTTTGCTGTTTGGTCCCAAATGTGATCTGTTTGTGATACAACAACGTTTTCAAAACAATCTTCTTTCAGGACTAGTAAATGTGTCCTTCCTTGTGTCCTTCCCCTCATCAGAGTATTGATGGAGATATAAAGAGGAATCCACTTTAGACCATTGACATTCACCCCTTGATGATGTTTACTACTTTGTGTTACACTAATCTCCTTCCCCGACATTTGCTGGTGGGTGTGTCCCACTAATATCATTTCTCCCTCCCAGACATTTACTGATGTGTGTTACACTAATTTCCTTCCCCATTCCCAGACACTGGGCATGCTCTGCCCAGGCATTGCTGTCGCATGTCAGATCTTACACATGCCTGGATAGACATTTTATTCATTAGCTAACCACTTCATATGTTATAACAATCTGGTGCCTGGCGGCAAAGTTGATGACATGGCACGCAACCATTGGTTGATGCATGCAACGTCTGATCAGGGGAACGCGACCCTTTACTGATGTGTGTAACACTTATCTCCTTCCCCCCCTCCCAGACATCTCCCCTGCTGAGCTGGATGCACTATGGAGAGAACCACCGTACACACTAGCGGGAACCAATCAGCACTTCCCAGGGAATGATGTCATGAATCCAGGTAACTACAGTAAAAGCCTTAAAGCGTTCGATGACACAAAACATCCAGCTGTTTCTATCCCAATTAAGTCCTGCATGAGTTATATTGCCCAGACAAATGTTGAGTTTGAATGCTTCTGGATGTGTACTGTAGCAAACAATGAAACATTGTATTACACAATAACCTCAACAGTCCCAGGTTGAGGAAGTGTTGGGGACATCCTCTCTGTACAATGTGACAACAACATGGGGAAGCCAGCCCAGCTGCTCATGAAGCCTTTTTGATTGTTTTTATGTGTTTCTGTGTGTGTGTGTGTGTGTGTGTGTGTGTGTGTGTGTGTGTGTGTGTGTGTGTGTTTGCGCGTGCAAGTGTGTGTCACACAACACGGGGGAAGCCTCCAGCGGTCACAAAGCCCTGTCAGGACAGCTCAAGCAGGTCGTTATATTATAATAGACCATCTGGGAGAGGCAGTATGTTAATAGATGGGTGGGCTTTGATAGACAATTTATGTTCTGTTGATGTTCTGGAGGAAACAGACTAATCTCTGTTGAAATCCTCATCAGCTGGACCACAGAATATACTGTACACCAGCAGATATGTAACTTTTAGTGTGAATGGTTCCTCATACAGTAACAGAGTCAAACCTCCAATTCGGTCACTTTGTCTGGTTACCTTGACTGGTTTGCATTCCAGAAGGATATACGATGAAGCATTGTGGTCTCCATTCCCTCTTCACAGTTGTCACAAAACAAGGTTGCTCGATGATCTTGCACTTGCATACAGATCACATGTAGCTGACACAAAAGTCTATTTTAAATCAACCCCCGAAACAACTGTCTCACCCGTTCCTTCCTGAGGGTTCCTCTGACCTGACCTGACCTCTGTTTCCTGTCTTCTCCAGGGGTGGAGTCTGGGAGCGGGGAGGTAGAGTCGGATAGTTACTGGAAGAGGAAGGAGGCGTTCACCAGAGGAAGCACCGTGTCACTGGCCGTGGGAGAGAGGTTCTCCTCAGGTACTGTTCTACTCACAGATACTCTGTACGGATGTGTTCCAAATGGTACCCTAATACCTATAGGTGCTACTTTTGACCCACACGGTGCTATTTGGGACAGCCAGGGTGTTTCTCTCTCTATTCCTGCTATGGATGTGTTAACTGCTAACGTTGCGGTGTTAAAAGCTGCTGGTCATGGCTGTGTGGTGTGATGCTTATTGTGGATCTGTTTGTGTTGATGCTGTCATTACACCTCTATTGACCCTGTCTGTATTCTATACAGTCGTCTATATAATCACTGTATCGTTCATGTTGTCTGTTTGTACAGTATGTCAACATCCTGTAAGAAAACTGACTTTAATGTTAACGTTACTGTCGACACAGCAACGTAGCTACTCTACGGTTCTCTGTGTCTTTCCTCCAGCAGGTTCCAGTGTAGCTCTCCCCCAAATGGACCTAATGTTAAAGGGTCCCTTTAAAACTCCACTAAGAGTCACTCAAGGCTGTAATAGCTATGTTATTCCTAGTCTAACACTGACACACGCAGCAGCTGCTGTGTTATATGAGCTCACTGAGAATGGCTCTACAATACACTCCCTGAGAATGGCTCTACAATACACTTCCTGAGAATGGCTCTAATATACACTTCCTGAGAATGGCTCTACAATACACTCCCTGAGAATGGCTCTACAATACACTCCCTGAGAATGGCTCTACAATACACTCCCCTGAGAATGGCTCTACAATACACTCCCCTGAGAATGGCTCTACAATACACTCCCTGAGAATGGCTCTACAATACACTTCCTGAGAATGGCTCTACAATACACTCACTGAGATTGGCTCTACAATACACTCACTGAGAATGGCTCTACAATACACTTCCTGAGAATGGCTCTACAATACACTCACTGAGCATGGCTCTACAATACACTCACTGAGAATGGCTCAACAATACACTCCCTGAGCATGGCTCTACAATACACTCCCTGAGAATGGCTCTACAATACACTTCCTGAGAATGGCTCTACAATACACTCTCTGAGAATGGCTCTACAATACACACACTGAGAATGGCTCTACAATACACTCACTGAGCATGGCTATACAATACACTCCCTGAGAATGGCTCTACAATACACACACTGAGAATGGCTCTACAATACACTCCCTGAGAATGGCTCTACAATACACTCACTGAGCATGGCTCTACAATACACTCCCTGAGAATGGCTCTACAATACACTTCCTGAGAATGGCTCTACAATACACTCACTGAGCATGGATCTACAATACACTCCCTGAGAATGGCTCTACAATACACTCACTGAGCATGGCTCTACAATACACTCCCTGAGCATGGCTCTACAATACACTCCCTGAGAATGGCTCTACAATACACTCACTGAGAATGGCTCTACAATACACTCACTGAGAATGGCTCTACAATACACTCCCTGAGCATGGCTCTACAATACACTCCCTGAGCATGGCTCTACAATACACTTCCTGAGAATGACTCTACAATACACTCACTGAGAATGTCTCTACAATACACTTCCTGAGAATGGCTCTACAATACACTTCCTGAGAATGGCTCTACAATACACTCACTGAGCATGGCTCTACAATACACTCACTGAGCATGGCTCTACAATACACTCACTGAGAATGGCTCTACAATACACTTCCTGAGAATGGCTCTACAATACACTTCCTGAGAATGGCTCTACAATACACTCCTTGACCATGGCTCTACAATACACTCACTGAGAATGGCTCTACAATACACTTCCTGAGCATGGCTCTACAATACACTCACTGAGAATGGCTCTACAATACACTCCCTGAGCATGGCTCTACAATACACTCACTGAGCATGGCTCTACAATACACTCCCTGAGCATGGCTCTACAATACACTCACTGAGAATGGCTCTACAATACACTCACTGAGCATGGCTCTACAATACACTCACTGAGCATGGCTCTACAATACACTCCCTGAGCATGGCTCTACAATACACTCACTGAGCATGGCTCTACAATACACTTCCTGAGAATGGCTCTACAATACACATCCTGAGAATGGCTCTACAATACACTTCCTGAGAATGGATCTACAATACACTCACTGAGCATGGCTCTACAATACACTCACTGAGAATGGCTCTACAATACACTCACTGAGAATGGCTCTACAATACACTCACTGAGAATGGCTCTACAATACACTCATTGAGAATGGCTCTACAATACACTCACTGAGCATGGCTCTACAATACACTTCCTGAGAATGGCTCTACAATACACTCACTGAGAATGGCTCTACAATACACTCACTGAGAATGGCTCTGTAACACACTCGGAAAAGTTACTCCTAAAAGTTTTACCTCTGCATGTTGATTTCTACATTACAATATCACAGTAGCAGTCAATACTCCCACCTGTGATCTCGAGACTGACAGTGTGTGTGTCTGCTTGTGTGTAGACGTGGTGCTGGTGTTCAGCGGTCGGCGGCGCTCAGGTGTAATACCTGACTCTGAGCTACAGGAGGCGCTCCGTACCAGACTCAGGGTCGTCGAGAGCAACAGTCAGGACGTCATCCAGCTCTTCAAGGTTAGTCACAGGTCATAGGTCAGGGGTTAGAGGTTAGACTTCAAGGCATGCCAAAACAGATGACCCCGCCTAGACCAGAGGTGCAGTTCCAACCGTTGTCCTGATAAAAGTTGTTTCTCTCTGATGTAGATGCTAGTGGTTGGTAGAGAATAAAAGTGACCTTCTCTGCATCCTCGCTGTTTCTTCATCAATGTCTTCGGTTTTTCTGCCTCCCTACAGGACCTGTCTGCCCGTCTGCTGTCTGTCCACGCTGAGAAGGACAGCTTTGTCATCACCTTCAAGACTGTAGAGGAGATGTGGAAGTTCTCTACCTACCTGGCTCTAGGTGAGCTGTACTATCCTACCTGACCTGGATCAAACTCTCATTAACACAGTCTGGTGGCTGATTATTACATCCGGTCTGGTTAGAAGTTGCAAATAGGCGCAGAACTCGGATCAGTGTCCCTCACCCGATCCTAAACTAAACCATCAGCCTGGAAAAAACAGATCTTACATCAGGATGTAGGGACAACTTCATCTTACTTTGTTGTGTCTCCAGGCTATGTGGCGTGGTGAACCTTACGAACACCATATGCCATGTTATAAACACCTTATGACATGTTATGAACATATGTCTCGTTTGTATGTCCAGGCTATGTGGCGCGGTGCCTGGAGAATTTCCTGTGTGACCAGTCGTTCTGGCTGGACACTGAGCTGCTGAGGGACCTGGAGATTACTGTGACTGTAGATGAGAAACACCTGGCCACACTCTACCTGGGACTGCTGCTGCAGGAGGGTGAACGAACACCTTATGAACTCTTTATGAACACCTTATGAACACCTTATGACATGTTATAACCTTATTAAGAACAGCACCTGGCCACACTACCTGGGACTGCTGCTGCAGAAGGGTAGGGATGGTTACTTTATGAACTCCTTGTGACAGGTTATGAAGACCATTTTAACATCATATGAACTCTTTATAGACATCTTATGGACAGTGTACAAATGACTAATGGACACGTTATGAAGACCTCTACAAACTCCTTATGGACAGCTTATATTCTCTACTTTCTTAACCCTCATCATCAACAGCAGTTTATATCACACTCTCAGAACAGAACAGAACAGAAGCGAAAAAGTTGTTCCATTTCAAAACATGTTGTTCCAGATACCTAGAAATGAAATGCAACTAAATCTAAACTGATTACATGTTATGCAATGTCCAGAGATAAAGTAACACAGCAAAACAAAGATGGATGTTTAACTTAATTTAATTTAGAGAGCGATTGTACTACCATGCATTTACATTGTACAATGTCTGAGTAGGCATAATGTTTTACAAGGAAGTACTCTTCTCCCTAACGCCTGAGAGAAATCAATAGCCAGTGAAAGGAAGAAGTGCCTGTGTTGAGTGAGAATGGATTTTTAATGGATTCTGTGAAGGAGGACAGAGCCTCAGTTCAGTCAAATGTTCATTCTTTACAGAAACTTGCATCCCCCTGTCTGAGAGTGTGTCTGTTGTTCTCTGCGTGTCATTCAACTGTATTTATCTCTCTCTCCCCCAGGGTCGTTCTTTGCCAAGGCGCTGGTGAGCAGTGCCGAGCATAGTGATGAGGAGGAGGAGGAGCTGTGTTTCAGACGTAACGACTTGCTGATGGTTAAAGACACGGGGCAGGACAGTCACTGGGAGGGCACCCTTCTCTCCACCGGACAACACGGACTAGTGCCTGTCAACACCATGCAGCCGCTGCCATACCCCTTCTACCAGTGAGTTACCTAGTCTCTATCCCTAACTCCTACCCCTTCTACCAGTGAGTTACCTAGTCTCTATCCCTAACCCATACCCCTTCTACCAGTGAGTTACCTACTCTCTATCCCTAACCCATACCCCTTCTACCAGTGAGTTACCTAGTCTCCATCCCTAACCCATACCCCTTCTACCAGTGAGTTACCTAGTCTCTATCCCTAACCCATACCCCTTCTACCAGTGAGATACCTAGTCTCTATCCCTAACCCATACCCCTTCTACAAGTGAGATACCTAGTCCCTATCCCTAACCCATACCCCTTCTACCAGTAAGTCACCTAGTCTCTACCCCCTAACCCATACCCCTTCTACCAGTAAGTTACCTAGTCTCTACTCCCTAACCCATACCTCTTCTACCAGTAAGTTACCTAGTCTCTACCCCCTAACCCATACCCCTTCTACCAGTAAGTTACCTAGTCTCTACCCAAACCCATACCTCCTCTACCAGTAAGTTACCTAGTCTCTACCCCCTAACCCATACCCCTTCTACCAGTGAGTTACCTAGTCTCTATCCCTAACCCATACCCCTTCTACCAGTGAGTTACCTAGTCTCTATCCCTAACCCATACCCCTTCTACCAGTAAGTTACCTAGTCTCCATCCCTAACCCATACCCCTTCTACCAGTAAGTTACCTAGTCCCTATCCCTTAACCCATAGCTCCTCTACCAGTGAGTTTCCTAGTCTCTACCCCTTAACCCATACCTCTTCTACCAGTAAGTTACCTAGTCCCAACCCTAACCCATACCCCTTCTACCAGTAAGTTACCTAGTCTCTACCCTAACCCATACCCCTTCTACCAGTGAGTTACCTAGTCTCTACCCCGTAATCCATACCCCTTCTACCAGTAAGTTACCTAGTCTCTACCCCCTAACCCATACCCCTTCTACCAGTAAGTTACCTAGTCTCCATCCCTAACCCATACCCCTTCTACCAGTAAGTTACCTAGTCTCTACCCCCTAACCCATACCCCTTCTACCAGTGAGTTACCTAGTCTCTACCCCCTAACCCATACCCCTTTTACCAGTAAGTTACCTAGTCTCTACCCCTAACCCATACCCCTTCTACCAGTAAGTTACCTAGTCTCCATCCCTAACCCATACCCCTTCTACCAGTAAGTTACCTAGTCTCTACCCACTAACCCATACCCCTTCTACCAGTAAGTTACCTAGTCTCTACCCACTAACCCATACCCCTTCTACCAGTAAGTTACATTGTCTCTATCCCTAACCCATACCCCTTTTACCAGTAAGTTACCTAGTCTATACCCACTAACCCATACCCCTTCTACCAGTAAGTTACCTAGTCTCTACCCACTAACCCATACCCCTTCTACCAGTAAGTTACATTGTCTCTATCCCTAACCCATACCCCTTTTACCAGTAAGTTACCTAGTCTCTACCCCCTAACCCATACCCCTTCTACCAGTAAGTTACCTAGTCTCTACCCCCTAACCCATACCCCTTTTACCAGTAAGTTACCTAGTCTCTATCCTAACCCATACCCCTTCTACCAGTGAGTTACCTAGTCTCTACCCCCTAACCCATACCTCTTTTACCAGTAAGTTACCTAGTCTCTACCCCTAACCCATACCCCTTCTACCAGTAAGTTACCTAGTCTCTACCCCTAACCCATACCCCTTCTACCAGTAAGTTACCTAGTCTCTACCCACTAACCCATACCCCTTCTACCAGTAAGTTACCTAGTCTCTACCCACTAACCCATACCCCTTCTACCAGTAAGTTACCTTGTCTCTACCCCTAACCCATACCCCTTTTTACCAGTAAGTTACCTAGTCTATACCCACTAACCCATACCCCTTCTACCAGTAAGTTACCTAGTCTCTACCCACTAACCCATACCCCTTCTACCAGTAAGTTACATTGTCTCTACCCCTAACCCATACCCCTTCTACCAGTAAGTTACCTAGTCTCTACCCCCTAACCCATACCCCTTCTACCAGTAAGTTACCTAGTCTCTACCCCCTAACCCATACCCCTTCTACCAGTAAGTTACCTAGTCTCTACCCACTAACCCATACCCCTTCTACCAGTAAGTTACCTAGTCTCTACCCCCTAACCCATACCTCTTTTAACAATGAGTTACCTAGTCTCTATCCCTAACCCATACCCCTTCTACCAGTGAGTTACCTAGTCTCCATCACTAACCCATACCCCTTCTACCAGTAAGTCACCTAGTCTCTACCCACTAACCCATACCCCTTCTACCAGTAAGTTACCTAGTCCATACCCCCTAACCCATACCCCTTCTACCAGTAAGTTACCTAGTCTCTATCCCTAACCCATACTCCTTCTACCAGTGAGTTACCTAGTCTCTACCCCCTAACCCATACCCCTTCTACCAGTAAGTTACCTAGTCTCTAACCTAACCCATACCCCTTCTACCCCTCCTCTCATCTCATATCTTGTAGGGAAATATGGCTGCCATTTTGTGCCAAGCTGATGTGTTTCCTGTTTGTGTAGGTGGTCCCTGAGGAAGTACCCTAGCTGTGCCGGATGCTCCCCTTCAGAAAGGGGACAGTTTGACCATCCTATAGGTAAGGTCCTAACCCTAAGCCTTCAGAGAGAGGACAGTTTGACCACCCTACAGGTGAGGCCCTAACCCTAAGCCTTCAGAGAGAGGACAGTTTTACCACCCTACAGGTGAGGTCCTAACCCTAAGCCTTCAGAGAGAGGACAGTTTGACCACCCAACAGGTGAGGTCCTAACCCTAAGCCTTCAGAGAGAGGACAGTTTCACCACCCTACAGGTGAGGTCCTAACCCTAAGCCTTCAGAGAGAGGACAGTTTGACCAGCCTGTAGGTGAGGTCCTAAGCATTCAGAGAGAGGACAGTTTGACCACCCAACAGGTGAGGTCCTAACCCTAAGCCTTCAGAGAGAGGACAGTTTGACCACCCAACAGGTGAGGTCCTAACCCTAAGCCTTCAGAGAGAGGACAGTTTGACCACCCTACAGGTGAGGTCCTAACCCTAAGCCTTCAGAGAGAGGACAGTTTGACCAGCCTGTAGGTGAGGTCCTAAGCATTCAGAGAGAGGACAGTTTGACCACCCAACAGGTGAGGTTCTAACCCTAAGCCTTCACAGAGAGGACAGTTTGACCACCCAACAGGTGAGGTTCTAACCCTAAGCCTTCAGAGAGAGGACAGTTTGACCAGCCTGTAGGTGAGGTCCTAAGCATTCAGAGAGAGGACAGTTTGACCATCCAACAGGTGAGGTTCTAACCCTAAGCCTTCAGAGAGAGGACAGTTTGACCACCCTACAGGTGAGGTCCTAACCCTAAGCCTTCAGAGAGAGGACAGTTTGACCACCCTACAGGTGAGGTCCTAACCCTAAGCCTTCAGAGAGAGGACAGTTTGACCACCCTACAGGTGAGGTCCTAACCCTAAGCCTTCAGAGAGAGGACAGTTTGACCCCCCTACAGGTGAGGTCCTAAACCTAAGCCTTCAGAGAGAGGACAGTTTGACTACCCTATGCGTGAGCCCCTAACCCTGAGCCTTCAGAGAGAGGACAGTTTGACCAGCCTGTAGGTGAGGTCATAAGCCTTCAGAGAGGGGACAGTTTGACCAGTCTGTAGGTGAGATCCTAAGCCTTCAGAGAGAGGACAGTTTGACCAGCCTGTAGTTGAGGTCCTAACCCGCCTTCAGAGAGAGGACAGTTTGACCAGCCTGCAGGTGAGATCCTAAGCCTTCAGAGAGAGGACAGTTTGACCAGCCTGCAGGTGAGGTCCTAAACCTAAGCCTTCAGAGAGAGGACAGTTTGACTACCCTATGCGTGAGCCCCTAACCCTGAGCCTCCAGAGAGAGGACAGTTTGACCAGCCTGTTGGTGAGGTCCTAAGCCTCCAGAGAGAGGACAGTTTGACCAGCCTGTAGGTGAGGTCCTAAGCCTCCAGAGAGAGGACAGTTTGACCAGCCTGTAGGTGAGGTCCTAAGCCTCCAGAGAGAGGACAGTTTGACCATCCTACAGTTGAGAGCAGGAACCTTCTACCTACGCCACACTATACTCATGCCATGGCCAGTGTTCAATGTAAATACTAGGCATTTACTCCAACCCCCTCTCCTCTCCCTTCTCCCTGCAGTAACTGGTTCCTGTGAGGCTGTAGTGGACCATAACCCAGTAGGTTGTGATGAGCTCCAGCTGAGTCGAGGTGACCTGATTGAGATACATGGGATGCTACTCCGAGGTCTGGACCTGTTCATAGGAACACACTGCTCTACAGGAAACACTGGCTTCGTACACAAGGCTCACGTGAAGCCACTCAACGCCAAACCACTGTAAGAGCAATACATTTACATTTTTACATTTTAGCCATTTAGCAGACTATCTTATCCAGGGGTGGGTTACTCTTTGAAGAGGTAGGGTTTCAGGTGCTTTCGGAAGATGGACAAGAGACCAGAGGCGGCAGAACGGAGAACTCGGGTTGAGATGTACGGTTTGAGAATAGCCTGAAGGTTTGGAGGGGCAGTTCCTCTTGCTGTTCTGTAGGTAAGCACCATGGTCATCTAGTGGATACGAGACTCGACAGGAAGCCAGTGGAGTGTGATGAGGAGAGAGGTGACATAGGAGAACTTGGGAAGGTTGAAAACAAGGCAGGCTGCAGCGTTCTGGATAAGTTTCAGAGGTTTGATGGTACTGTAAGAGTTATACATAACAGTATTACAATACCAAACCACTGTGAGGACTATACATAACAGTATTACAATAACAAACCACTGTGAGGACTATACATAACAGTATTACAATACCAAACCACTGTGAGGACTGTACATAACAGCATTACAATAACAAACCATTGTGAGGACTATAAGTATTATTCACTTATACTGATTTTGTTGTGAACAGTTATTGTGAACACAAATAGGAGTTTGTTCCACAATAATGTGCTCACAAGTTATTTGTGCACAATCTAATTTACTCAATTTGTATTTTCTTTCAAAACATGTTTTTATTCACCTGTCAACTCTTCTCAGTCTTCTAGGAACAGTTAGGATCGCAGACAATGTGTGATGTTTTCTGTTCACATTTACATGGTCTATCTGTTTATCTGTTGTCAATAGTAGAGGCTTCAGGTGGAAGGATAGAGGGATGGAGGTGTAAAGAGATAGATGGTCGGAGAGATGGGCTGGGATGGAGGGATGGAGGGATGGAGAGATGGAGGTGTAAAGAGATGGATGGATGGAGAGATGGGATGGAGGGGTGGAGGGATGGAGAGATGTAGGGATGGAGGTGTAAAGAGATGGATGGATGGAGAGATGGGCTGGAGGGATGAAGGGGTGGAGGGATGGAGAGATGTAGGGATGGAGGTGTAAAGAGATGGATGTATGGAGAGATGGGCTGGGATGGAGGGGTGGAGGGATGGAGGTGTAAAGAGATGGATGATGGAGAGATGGGCTGGAGGGATGGAGGGGTGGAGGGATGGAGAGATGTTGGTGTAAAGAGATGGATGGTTGGAAAGATGGGCTGGGATGGAGGGGTGGTTGAGAGCAGAGTCATGTGGGTGATAATGCTTTCTTTGTCTCTCTCACCCTCCCTCTCTCTCTCTACTCTCTCACTCTCGCTCTCTCTCTCTCCCTCTCAGAGATGGACAACTTGTGTTTCTGAGTGAGAAGGAGCGTGTTTCTCTGTCCCAGGTTAACCCCTGCAGTACTGAACCCAGAGACAGTGGCCTGCTAGAGAGACTCTTCTCCTCTGACATCAGTACTGTCTACAGACTAGGTAGGGGGAGGATCATTCGGTCAATACAGTATAGGGAATTACTGAGTTCTGTCAGACTACTGTAGGTAGAGAACCACTGTGTTATACTGAGTACTGTCAGACTACTGTAGGTAGGGAACCACTGTGTTTTACTGAGTACTGTCAGACTACTGTAGGTAGAGAACCACTGTGTTTTACTGAGTACTGTCAGACTACTGTAGGTATAGAACCACTGTGTTATACTGAGTACTGTCAGACTACTGTAGGTAGAGAACCACTGTGTTTTACTGAGTACTGTCAGACTACTGTAGGTATAGAACCACTGTGTTATACTGAGTACTGTCAGACTACTGTAGGTAGGGAACCACTGTGTTATACTGAGTACTGTCAGACTAGGTAGGTAGAGAACCACTGTGTTTTACTGAGTACTGTCAGACTACTGTAGGTAGAGAACCAATATGTTTTACTGAGTACTGTCAGACTACTGTAGGTATAGAATCACTGTGTTATACTGAGTACTGTCAGACTACTGTAGGTAGGGAACCACTGTGTTTTACTGAGTACTGTCAGACTACTGTAGGTAGAGAACCACTGTGTTTTACTGAGTACTGTCAGACTACTGTAGGTAGAGAACCACTGTGTTTCTATATATGTAAACATTTTTTACTGTGAAAAGGTGGTAAAATATATGCATGTTTTCTTCAGATAGACTGGATCAGTCTGATTTTACGTACATCAGAAACCAACCTAAACAAGGTTAGTAATACGTTATCTAATAACAAGGTAATATTATGTTTATCAACGTTAATAATACGTTGTTGATCAGATTCTTAATACAGTCTCAGCTGAATGGTAGAGGACTGTTTAGAGGCCATTATAAACTGTGTTTCCAGCCCTGAATGCTGATTGGCTGACAACTGTGGTATATCAGACCGTACACCACGGGTGTGACAAAACTGTATTTGTACTGCTCTAATTATGTTGGTAACCAGTTTATAATAGCAATTAGGCACCTCAGGGGTTTGTGGTATATGTCCAATATACCACGGCTAAGGGCTGTGTCCAGAAGAACAGCCCTTAGCCATGGTATATTGGCCATATACCAAACTCCCTTGTGCCTTATTGCTTAAATATATCCTTCTGTCTCAGTCAAAGCCAATAACATTTTCTCCTGACAGCTGTAGATGTTTTGGAAACAACAGAGACAGCAGGGAACTCTATACAAAGTCAAACTCTTTATTTTTCTTCCCTGTTTAGGAGAGAAGGAAACTAATAATGTTTGACTTTTAACATACATGACATTTTACAAGGGAGAGAATATTGTCATATTTTGTTGAGAAGGCTGCACCAAGCTGAACTGCGAGTACAATTTACTTTGACAGCCAAGGATGTTTCATAGCTACATTTCTAATGCAGTTTACTTGAACATTGTACATTACATTGAGTTTCATATGCAGTGTATCTAAACCCTTACACTCAGTGTTCATATCGTTCTCTCTCAGAGCATAAGCCCCCCACCAGTGCCCAGCAGTCCATCATCTCAGAGAAGAGTGATGCTACACTCCCATACCACTCCTCCTACGCATCCCAGAATGCTTTAGGGTGTGGCGGTGACGGGGAGCTGCTGTCCTTCAGTCTGTACAACACCTTCAGAGAGATGAACGAGTTCCAGGAAGACCCACCCCTTTTCCTGGAGGAGGGGAGCTGGGAGGGGGAGGAGTCGGAGGTCTGTGACCGCACCTTGACCCTGCTCAACATGCATCACTTTCAGGTGAGAGGTCACAGGGCCACTGTTTAGAAATGGAAAGGATTTAGACCTGTAGGGTTCATACAGTTCACTTGTGTTTGTTCATTCATTCATTCATTCATTCATTCATTCATTCATTCATTCATTCATTCATTCAAGCACTGTTGATTGGCAATAAAGTACTCTCTCCTCTCCTCTCCTCTCCTCTCCTCTCCTCTCCTCTCCTCTCCTCTCCTCTCCTCTCCTCTCTCCTCTCCTCTCCTCTCCTCTCCTCTCCTCTCCTCTCCTCCCTCCCCTCCCCTCCTCCTCTCCTCTCCTCTCCTCTCCTCTCCTCTCCTCTCCTCTCCTCTCCTCTCCTCTCCTCTCCTCTCCCCACCTCTCCTCTCCTCTCCCCACCACTCCCCTCCCCCCTCCTCTCCTCTCCTCTCCTTTCCTCTCCTCTCCTCTCCTCTCCTCTCCTCCAGGAGGACTTCCTGCCCCTATATGACCTCCACCACTCATTCCTGTGGCTGACGTTCTCAGGGCAGAGTGAAGAGGAGTTACTGGGTCACCTGGAGATTGTCAGGGAGGGGGCCAAGAGAACTGGCATGGCCTGGGCACACCGACGGGCATGCTTCCTACTGGGGAGGCTCTGTGCCAAGAAGCTCAAGTACTCCCAGGTAGGGCAGAAGGGAGGAACACTAGAGTACACATACATGTACACAGCACACACACATGTATAAACACATACATGTATGCATGCACTCACACACACAAACACACATGCATTACATGAGTGTACTCTTAAATGCATTTCAATGTCCTTTTCGTACCCCTCTGTCCCAGGCCCGTGTGTATTACGAGGAAGCCCTTGGAGTCTCTGTCGACGGTTTCTCTGACCTCCCTCTCCTCATCGCCCTGTACACCAACCTCACAGCTGTCTACCTCAAACAGAAGATGGCTGAAAAGCTGCCCCCGACCCTGGAGAAGGCCAGTGCTCTGCTCCTCTGCCTCCCCTGCCACACCTTCACCTCCCTGGATGAGTTTGAGCTGCTGAAGCTGGTGCTGCGGAGGTCTGTGGTGGAGGGGGACAAACACCTCGAGGCACGGGTCTGCTACCTCACTGCCAGCCTCTTCCTCCTCCTTAGGTTGGTGTTGTCTGTGTTGTCAATGCTCCCAAATAGCATCCAATTCCCTATATAGTGCACTACTTTTGACCAGGTCCCATAGTGCTCTGGTCAAAGGGAATGCACTATATAGGGAATAAGGATGCCATTTTGGACACAGCCTATGTCCCTTGTTTTTATATACTTTTAATACACACACTGTATCACTTTTGATGTGATTGTTGTATAATTAAAAGTTTGTTATAAATCAAGTATATCATCATTATTATTACAATTATTAATATAGAAAGATAGATGATGCCCTGCCCTTCGTAGAGCGTCTCCAGTTCCTCACCGTTACCCTGTCTGCTGAGGAGGGACGCCCCATCGCCCCCCTGGACCTCAACTGGCTCCTGTCCCGGCTCTACAACCGTAAATACATGCCCTACCTGGCCCTGGCATCACTCAGCCTGGACACTGGACAGGACCACTCACTACAGGACGCCTTCCACAGGATAGAACTGTTCAGCAGGAACTCGGTAGGCTATGGTTTGTTTGTTAAGCAATCACATTCTAATATTTCAAAAACAAATGAAATATTACTACACAGTATACAACAGACTGGAAATAAACTTAAAAAAATTAAAAAAAATGCAAAAGAACATAAACTCAGCAAAAAAAGAAACGTTTCTTTTTCAGGACCCCGTCTTTCAAAGATAATTCATAAAAATACAAATTACTTCACACATCTTCATTGTAAAGGGTTTAAACACTGTTTCCCATGCTTGTTCAATGAGCCATAAACAATTAATGAACTTGCACCTGTGGAACAGTCGTTAAGACACTAACACCTTACAGACGGTAGGCAATTAAGGTCACAGTTATGAACATTTAGGACACTGAAGAGGCCTTTCTACTGACTCCGAAAAACACCAAGAGAAAGATGCCCAGGGTCCCTGCTCATCTGCGTGAACGTGCCTTAGGCATGCTGCAAGGAGGCATGAGGACTGCAGATGTGGCCAGGGCAATAAATTGCAATTTCCGTACTGTGAGACGCCTAAGACAGCGCTACAGGGGGACAGGACGGACAGCTGATCGTCCTCGCAGTGGCAGACCACGTATAAAAACACCTGCACAGGATCGGTACATCTGAACATCACACCTGCGGGACATGTACAGGATGGCAACAACAACTGCCCGAGTTACACCAGGAACGCACAATCCCTCCATCAGTGCTCAGACTGTCTGCAATAGGCTGAGAGAGGCTGGACTGAGGGCTTGTAGGCCTGTTGTAAGGCAGGTCCTCACCAGACATCACCGGCAACAACGTTGCCTATGGGCACACACGCACCATCGCTGGACCAGACAGGACTGGCAAAAAGTGTTCTTCAATGACGAGTCGTGGTTTTGTCTCCCCAGGGGTGAAGGTCGGATTCGCGTTTATTGTTGAAGGAATGAGCGTTACACCGAGGCCTGTACTCTGGAGCGGGATCGATTTGGAGGTGGATGGTCCGTCATGGTCTGGGGCGGTGTGTCACAGCATCATCGGACTGAGCTTGTTGTCATTGCAGGCAATCTCAACGCTGTGCGTTACAGGGAAGACATCCTCCTCCCTCATGTGGTACCCTTCCTGCAGGCTCATCCTGACATGACCCTCCAGCATGACAATGCCTCCAACCATACTGCTTGTTCTGTGCGTGATTTCCTGCAAGACAGGAATGTCAGTGTTCTGCCGTGGCCAGCGAAGAGCCCGGATTTCAATCACATTGAGCACGTCTGGGACTTATTGGATCGGAGGGTGAGGGCTAGGGCCATTCTCTCCAAAAATGTCCGGGAACTTGCAGGTGCCTTGGTGGAAGAGTTGGGTAACATCTCACAGCAAGAACTGGCAAATCTGGTGCAGTGCATGAGGAGGAGATGCACTGCATTAATTAATGCAGCTGGTGGCCACACCAGATACTGACTGTTACTTTTGATTTTGACCCCCCCCCCCCTTTGTTCAGGGACACATTATTTCATTTCTGTTAGTCACATGTCTGTGGAACTTGTTCAGTTTATGTCTCAGTTGTTGAATCTTGTTATGTACATACACATATTTACACATGTTAAGTTTGCTGAAAATAAATGCAGTTGACAGTGAGAGGATGTGTCTTTTTTGCTGAGTTTATAATTCTTCAAATGTTTTACATGTAAATGTTTCATAGGTGCGTCTGAACCCGCGATGGAAAGAGGGGACGTCTCTTCTCCCAGCCCAGATTGTGGTGTACCTGCAGCAGGCTCTGGCAATTGCAGAGCGGGGTGACGACCTTAAGACCCAGAGAGACCTATGTCTGGGCCTGGCCTGTGTGTACCAGCAACACGGGGCCCTGGAGAAGGCCCTGCCCTGTGCCCAGCAGGCTGTACAGACCGGGGGAGGTATCAACGAGGAGGAGGGGTTTGAGGCGTCAGTACTGCTGGGATGGCTGTTAGTCCTGACGGGACAGCCTGAGAGGGCACAGAACACCCTGCAGCCACTACTACAGTCCCTACAGGTAACTACAGTCTCTACAGGTAACTACAGTCCCTACTGGTAACTTCAGTCTCTGCAGGTAGGTACAGTCTCTACAGGTAACTACAGTCTCTACAGGTAACTACAGTATCTACAGGTAACTACAGTCTCTACAGGTAACTACAGTCCCTACAGGTAACTACAGTCTCTACAGGTAACTACAGTCCCTACAGGTAACTACAGTATCTACAGGTAACTACAGTCTCTACAGGTAACTACAGTCTCTACAGGTAACTACAGTCTCTACAGGTAACTACAGTATCTACAGGTAACTAAAATCACTACAGGTAGGTACAGTCTCTACAGGTAACTACAGTATCTACAGGTCACTACAGTCTCTACAGGTAAGTACAGTCTCTACAGGTAACTACAGTATCTACAGGTCACTACAGTCTCTACAGGTAAGTACAGTCTCTACAGGTAAGCTACAGTCTCTACAGGTAACTAAAATCACTACAGGTAGGTACAGTCTCTACAGGTAACTACAGTATCTACAGGTAACAACAGTCTCTACAGGTAACTACAGTCTCTACAGGTCAGTACAGTCCCTACAGGTAACTACAGTATCTACAGGTAACTACAGTCTCTACAGGTAACAACAGTCCCTACAGGTAACTACAGTCTCTACAGGTCACTACAGTCTCTACAGGTAACTACAGTCTCTACAGGTAAGTACAGTCTCTACAGGTAACTACAGTCTCTACAGGTAACTAAAATCACTACAGGTAGGTACAGTCTCTACAGGTAACTACAGTCCCTACAGGTAACTACAGTCTCTACAGGTAACTAAAATCACTACAGGTAGGTACAGTCCCTACAGGTAACTACAGTCTCTACAGGTAACTACAGTCTCTACAGGTAACTACAGTCTCTACAGGTAAGTACAGTCTCTACAGGTAACTACAGTCCCTACAGGTAACTACAGTCTCTACAGGTAACATTATCATTATCTCTACAATATTATGAGTATCATCATCACAGCCAACATTGACCTCTAGTCTCTACCCACTACGCACTTGTTTAGCTCTGAAAGAACTGGTCAGATGTAAGGAACAAGGTAGTAGCTCTGCCTTTCCACCTGCTCGTGTTACAGTAGTTTTTAACAGGACTTGAAAAGATCTTGTAATCAATGAATCAATCAATCAAACCTCTATCTCCTTTCTTTCCTTGCAGGGAACCGACAGCCCGACCCAGAGGGGAGTGATCCACAACCTGCTGGCTCTGTGTCTGCGGCAGCAGGGTGGCATCCCCGAGGCCGGCAGCCACCTCCACCATGCCCTCACCATCTCCAGGGAGAGTGGCAACCAGAGGAACCAGGCCCTGGCCCTCGCCAACCTGGGCTGCCTGGCACTGGGCGTGGGGGCACCCACACTGGCAGAACGATTCCTATTCAGGTCAGCAAGGAGGGAGGGTGTGTGGGGCTGAGGGGGCAGTGGGTCAGAAGTGTGTGTGTGTGTGTGTGTATACTGTAGGTGACTGCGTACATGCGGCGTGCATGTTACATTTCTAATAATATGAATCCTTTCCTGGTCGAGTTAGTATCTGTATCTCTACATGGTTGTAGCCTGCTAAATGAAAGGGACTGTTTCCTAATGTATATCCCTCAGGTCTCTGTGGTTGTTCCTGGAGATTTGGGAGTGTCCCGTTGACGAGGAGCACGTCCAGACCTACTTATGGTTGGGGCGGAGCTACAAGGACAGGGGGAGGAGCCAGGATGCCAGGCTGTGTTATGAGATGGGCCTCCTCATCTCCCTCCAGGCCAGGAACCTACCCAGTGAGTTACCTTAACCCTAACCCTCCACACCAGGAACCTACCCAGTGATTTACCTTAACCCTAACCCTCCACACCAGGAACCTACCCAGTGGGTTACCTTAACCCTAACCCTCCACACCAGGAACCTACCCAGTGAGTTACCTTAACCCTAACCCTCCACACCAGGAACCTACCCAGTGATTTACCTTAACCCTAACCCTCCACACCAGGAACCTACCCAGTGAGTTACCTTAACCCTAACCCTCCACACCAGGAACCTACCCAGTGAGTTACCTTAACCCTAACCCTCCACACCAGGAACCTACCCAGTGAGTTACCTTAACCCTAACCCTCCAGGCCAGGAACCTACCCAGTAAATATCACTGTCAAAACTAACCCTCCACACCAGGAACCTACCCAGTAAATATCACTGTCAAAACTAACCCTCCACACCAGGAACCTACCCAGTAAATATCACTGTCAAAACTAACCCTCCACACCAGGAACCTACCCAGTAAATATCACTGTCAAAACTAACCCTCCATACCAGGAACCTACCCAGTGAGTTACCTTAACCCTAACCCTCCAGGCCATGAACCTACCCAGTAAATACCACTGTCAAAACTAACCCTCCACACCAGGAACCTACCCAGTGAGTTACCTTAACCCTAACCCTCCACACCAGGAACCTACCCAGTGAGTTACCTTAACCCTAACCCTCCACACCAGGAACCTACCCAGTGAGTTACCTTAACCCTAACCCTCCACACCAGGAACCTACCCAGTGAGTTACCTTAACCCTAACCCTCCAGGCCAGGAACCTACCCAGTAAATATCACTGTCAAAACTAACCCTCCACACCAGGAACCTACCCAGTGAGTTACCTTAACCCTAACCCTCCACACCAGGAACCTACCCAGTAAATATCACTGTCAAAACTAGCCCTCCATACCAGGAACCTACCCATTAAATATCACTGTCAAAACTAACCCTCCACACCAGGAACCTACCCAGTAAATATCACTGTCAAAACTAACCCTCCACACCAGGAACCTACCCAGTAAATATCACTGTCAAAACTAACCCTCCATACCAGGAACCTACCCAGTAAATATCACTGTCAAAACTAACCCTCCACACCAGGAACCTACCCAGTAAATATCACTGTCAAAACTAACCCTCCACACCAGGAACCTACCCAGTAAATATCACTGTCAAAACTAACCCTCCACACCATGAACCTACCCAGTAAATATCACTGTCA
This sequence comes from Salmo salar, assembly GCF_905237065.1. Classification (NCBI taxonomy): domain Eukaryota; kingdom Metazoa; phylum Chordata; class Actinopteri; order Salmoniformes; family Salmonidae; genus Salmo; species Salmo salar. The sequence goes on along the minus strand of NC_059446.1, from coordinate 14,658,911 downwards.
AACCTAACCCTCCACACGAGGAACCTACCCAGTAAATATCACTGTCAAAACTAACCCTCCACACCAAGAACCTACCCAGTAAATATCACTGTCAAAACTAGCCCTCCATACCAGGAACCTACCCATTAAATATCACTGTCAAAACTAACCCTCCACACCAGGAACCTACCCAGTAAATATCACTGTCAAAACTAACCCTCCATACCAGGAACCTACCCAGTAAATATCACTGTCAAAACTAACCCTCCACACCAGGAACCTACCCAGTAAATATCACTGTCAAAACTAACCCTCCACACCAGGAACCTACCCAGTGAGTTACCTTAACCCTAACCCTCCAGGCCATGAACCTACCCAGTAAATACCACTGTCAAAACTAACCCTCCACACCAGGAACCTACCCAGTGAGTTACCTTAACCCTAACCCTCCACACCAGGAACCTACCCAGTGAGTTACCTTAACCCTAACCCTCCACACCAGGAACCTACCCAGTAAATATCACTGTCAAAACTAACCCTCCACACCAGGAACCTACCCAGTAAATATCACTGTCAAAACTAACCCTCCACACCAGGAACCTACCCAGTAAATACCACTGTCAAAACTAACCCTCCACACCAGGAACCTACCCAGTAAATATCACTGTCAAAACTAACCCTCCAGGCCTCTGTCCTCTTGTGTCTCTGTCCTCTGTCTTCTGTCCTCTTGTGTCTCTATCCTCTGTCCTCTTGTGTCTGTCCTGTGTCCTCTTGTGTTTCTGTCCTCTTGTGTCTCTGTCCTCTTGTGTGTGTCTCTCTCTCTCTCTAGGTCAGATGGTGGTGGCTAAAGTCCTGAGTCGTCACTATGCTAACGTGCAGCTGTATGGACAGAGTATCCTCTACTATGAGCACTGTGTGTCTGTGTCCAGGGACCTGAAGGACAAGAGACTAGAGGGAGAATATCTAGAGATCCTCAGCAGCCTCTACCTCTCCCTCAATACTGAGAAGTAGGTTTACATCTCTGTCTCAATTTCGATCTCTCTCTCTCTGTCTTTCACTCTGTGTCTATCTCCCTCTCTCTCTCCCTATCAACACTGCAAAGTAACTGCTTTTGAGTGAATTTCTGTGAATTTCTGAATTTCTGAGGATTGATAAAGTTATTCAATTCAAACAGATCATCAAGGAAGTCTCTGGACTACAGTAAGCAGAGTCTGCGTATCTCCATCGACCTGGGGAAGAGAGAGGAAGAGTCAGAGACCTGGCTTCAGGTGGGACGCATCTACTACCTCATCCATGAAGACGAACTGGCTGACATGTATCTACAGGTGAGTTCAGAGAGAGAGGGGGGGATGAGAGGAGAGAGAGGGGGGAGAGAGAGAGAGAACACATCTACTACCTCATCCATGAAGACGAACTGGCTGACATGTATCTACAGGTGAGTTCAGAGAGAGAGGGGGGGATGAGAGGAGAGAGAGGGGGGAGAGAGAGAGAGAACACATCTACTACCTCATCCACAAAGACGAATTTGCTGACAGGACCCCTCACCGTGGGAGAAGGGTAGGGAGGGAGGACAAGAAGAGCAGGCATAAACATTATGGACTTTTATCAGTCAACAACCACAGTGATAACCATCTACTCCCCACACCTGACCTATAATCACACTGGATAAAATCATCATAGCATGTTTTATCATATGATGTCACAATCTGTCTCTCTACAAACCTTGTTTACAACATCCTGCAATGCATGACCCAAATCCAAACAACAAAGTGTTGAATGAATTATAGTTCCCATCTTCTAGTCCTGCTACTTTGACCATACGAGACGCTCGCTCACAGCATTGGATCAATAAGGTGATGTATTGATTATGAATCGATTATGATTGATTGGCAGGCGGCAGTGAAGACAGCCCTGAGGATGAACGACCCACGCTTCGCCATGAGTATCTACGAGGAGGCAGGAGACGTCTTCTTCAAAGGCAACAGGAAGAGACTGGCATCACTGCCCTTCTACAGGGTATCATTGAATTAAACTTTATTGGTCACCAGAGGAGGAAATTAGGTTTTGGAGTGTCCGTCTACTCCATGAGATTGCAGATTGTTCTGACTTCTTGGTAACATTTATTTCAAAGCTTTCTGTATAATAGTTTCAGTTCAATTGGAAATGTACAGACATTTATAACAGGTGTCTTTAAACTCTGGCCTCAGCCTGTTAAAAGCAACACATTATAACACCACTGGTCTTGTTTTAGGACGGCAGTCTCCCGTTTGCTCGGAGCATTCGTGACGTCGACTCAGAGTTCAGACTGCTGAGTAAACTGACTGAACTACTGATGACCCAGGAAGAACATGAAGAGGCTCTACAGTACGCCATTCTGGCTGTACAGATCAGCACCAAAACAGGTACTGGAGGAGGGAGGGACAGAGTTCAATTTCCACTTTTATGACCTGGACCGGGATTTGAAGCAGAAACCCTTTGGCTCCAGCTACTGGTCTGCTTCCTCTAACCAGAACTACCTATCTTGGTTTGAATCTATTCATTCCATTGGTGTAGATAACCATCCTGCTATGTTCTTGTCCCCCAGGTGTGTGTGTGAACGAGCGCGCAGCGTACCACCGTCTGGCTACGGTGTACTACAGTCTGGAGCAGTATGAGATGACAGAGAACTACTACCTCAAGTCTCTGTCTCTCAGCCCTGCTGTTCTGCAGCACCCCCTGGAGGCTAGATACTACACCAAGGTCTACTGCAGGCTGGGGGACCTGACCCTGCACAAACTAAAGGTAAAGGCTCCGGCTCTGGAGGTCAGAAGTACTGCTGATTTTCTTTAATATCGGATAGTTCATTCATCTGTATAGGCTTTCCAGTTTAATAAAACTTCAGTATGTGAGAGAGACAGAGACAGGGGCTCCTGACTGGTGCAGCGGTCTAAGGCATTGCATCTCAGTGGTAGAGGTGTCACTACAGACCCAGGTTCAATTCCAGGCCGTATCACAACCGATCGGGAGCCCCATAGGGCGGCGCACAATTGGCCCAGCGTCGTTAGGGTTTGGCCGAGGCCGTCAATGTAAATAAGAATTTGTTCTTACTGACTTGCCTGATGAAATACATGTTAAATAAAAGAAGGAGAGAGAAATAGTAACAAACCCTTTTACACTATTAATTAATACATTAACTAAAAGGCCAATTAATCCCAACACCTCTGTCCTCCTCCTCTCCCCCATCTCTCCATCTCCCTACCTTCCTTTCCTCTCGTTCATCTCCCCCTTGCCCTCCTCTCCTCCATCTCGCTCCCCCTCCTCTCCTCCATCTCCCTCTTGCCCTCCTCTATCTCCCTCTTGCCCTCCTCTCCTCCATCTCTCCCCCCTGCTGCCCTCCTCTCCTCCATCTCCCACCACCCTCCTCTCCTCCATCTCCCACCACCCTCCTCCATCTCCCCCCGCCCTCCTCTCCTCCATCTCTCCCCCCTGCCCTCTTCTACTCCATCTCCCCCTGCCCTCCTCTCCTCCATCTCCCCCCGCCCTCCTCTCCTCCATCTCTCCCCCCTGCCCTCTTCTCTCCATCTCCCCCTGCTCTCTCCATCTCCCCCTGCCCTTCTCTCCTCCATCTCCCCCTGCCCTCCTCTCCTCCATCCCCCCTACCCTTTTTATCTCCCCCCTGCTTCCCTTCTCTCCTCTCATCCACCCCCCCACCCTCCTCTCCTCCAACTCTCCCCCCACTCCCCCTACCTTCCTCTCCCCAGGATGCCTATGACTCGGTGGGCTACTTTCAGCTGGCTCAGGCTGCTGCCCTGGAGGACCGTGCCAACCCACAGGCACTGTATGTGGTCTACATGAAGCTGGCAGAGATCCATGCCAACCACATGCCAGACCCACTGCTCTGCCAGGCTTACAGGGACAGGGCACAGAGCCTGAGGAGGGAACTCTCTGGGCTGGGAGAGACGGAGTGGAGAGGAGGAGACGGAGGGGAGGGGAGGGGAGGAGAGACGGAGGGGAGGGGAGGGGAGGAGAGACAGATGGGAGGGGAGGAGACGGAGGGGAGGGGAGGGGAGGAGAGACGGAGGGGAGGGGAGGAGAGACAGAGGGGAGGGGAGGAGACAGATGGGAGGGGAGGAGACGGAAGGGGAGGGAGGGGAGGAGAGACGGAGGGGAGGGGAGACGGAGGGGAGGGGAGGAGAGACGGAGGGGAGGGGAGGAGAGACGGAGGGGAGGGGAGGAGACGGAGGGGAGGGGAGGGGAGGAGAGACGGAGGAGAGGGGAGGAGAGACATGTGATACAGACCTGGAGACGAGAAACACCGACATGAAGGAGATCTAGCCAGAGACTAGACGTAGTGAGTCTACAGATAGGCTATTGACATGGACAGTGCAAAGAGCCTGAGGTTGGAGCATGCTGGGCTATGGGACATGGAGGGGAGAGACACAGAGGGACATCACACAGGACTGGGAGACATGGACAGAGGAGAGACAGAGGGACAACACACAGGACTGGGAGACATGGAGAGAGGAGAGACAGAGGGACAACACACAGGACTGGGAGACATGGACAGAGGAGAGACAGAGGGACAACACACAGGACTGGGAGACATGGAGAGAGGAGAGACAGAGGGACAACACACAGGACTGGGAGACATGGAGAGAGGAGAGACAGAGGGACAACACACAGGACTGGGAGACATGGAGAGAGGAGAGACAGAGGGACAACACACAGGACTGGGAGACATGGAGAGAGGAGAGACAGAGGGACAACACACAGGACTGGGAGACATGGAGAGAGGAGAGACAGAGGGACAACACACAGGACTGGGAGACATGGACAGAGGAGAGACAGAGGGACAACACACAGGACTGGGAGACATGGAGAGAGGAGAGACAGAGGGACAACACACAGGACTGGGAGACATGGAGAGAGGAGAGACAGAGGGACAACACACAGGACTGGGAGACATGGAGAGAGGAGAGACAGAGGGACAACACACAGGACTGGGAGACATGGAGAGAGGAGAGACAGAGGGACAACACACAGGACTGGGAGACATGGAGAGAGGAGAGACAGAGGGACAACACACAGGACTGGGAGACATGGAGAGAGGAGAGACAGAGGGACAACACACAGGACTGGGAGACATGGAGAGAGGAGAGACAGAGGGACAACACACAGGACTGGGAGACATGGAGAGAGGAGAGACAGAGGGACAACACACAGGACTGGGAGACATGGAGAGAGGAGAGACAGAGGGACAACACACAGGACTGGGAGACATGGAGAGAGGAGAGACAGAGGGACAACACACAGGACTGGGAGACATGGAGAGAGGAGAGACAGAGACAGGACACCCCAACACTATAGAGAGTAGAAACACAGAGAGACAGCATAGAGTCACAGAAAAGAGAGAAACAGAGACTGAGACTGGATGTGGTGACTCTATCAATGCAGAAGCTAACTACAAAAATGCTAACTGTAAGGATAGCAGACACATCAATGCAGATAGCCATGAAACATATTCTGATGTGTTTAAAGGAGACCGAGACACCAGTCACTCAAATCCAGACAAGAACCTCACAGAGGCTACTCACACAGACCAAGACACTGACAGTACAGACACAAGCCCTGGTCAAGCAGATGTTGAACACACACATAATGACTATACAACAACAAGCAGTGTATTTGTAGACACTACAATAACAGAGGAAACTGACAGTACAGACAGAATACCTTCTGACCCTAACACCACAGAGACTATGCCAACAGACACATGCATCAAACATAGCGACTCAACAGACACAAATACAGACACACCCTACAAAGACAGCCCTACAGACAGCAGTCACACAGACACAGATCCTCTCCAAGGCAGACACAGAGGTAACCCATGGAGACAGCCCTACAGACAGCAGTCACACAGACACAGATACAGACATAGACTCTCCTCTCCAAGGCAGACACAGAGGTAACCCATGGAGACAGCCCTACAGACACAGGTATAGACACTGATGTTGATTGTTCAGACAGTAACGTTATAAAGACAGACAGACACCGTTCAGCCACAGACTAACCAGGATGATGATAGATCTGTTCACATCCTCACAGATACTCTCCATAAAGATAGTATCACTCCTACAGCTATTTAGACAGACAAAGATGTCAGCCATCTTTACTATGTCTAGCAATGACAGTGTTTTTTCTCATTCATATTATGTCTGTATGTAATTATGAAGAGCAATTTTTCTATAGTTTACATACTCTGTATATTACAGAGGTTTATAAAGCTTTTGTAAATATTTAGTTTTTGAATTGAATTAAAGTGAATTAAAGTTATGTATGACTAGATCTTTGTGTTTGTTTTGGTGTTATTCAGTTGTAAGGATTCATTAACCAACCCTAACATACAGTATAAACTTAGGCCAGAGTTTCTAAATAACAAACAGATCCTTTAGTCAATATTTCTAAATATCATTTATTTTTCTTTCACCTTTATTTAACCAGGTAGACCAGGTGAGAAAAAGTTCTCATTTACTACCACGATCTGGCCTATATTAAGCAAAGCAGTGTGACAAACACAGTTACACATGGGATAAATAAATATACAGTCAATAACACAATAGAAAAGTCTATGTACAGTGTGTGCAAATGTAGTAAGATTAGGGAGGTAAGGCAATAAATAGGCCATAGTGGCGAGATAATTACAATTTAGCATTAACACTGGATGATACATTTGCAGATGATAATGTGCAAGTAGAGATACTGGGGTGCAAAAGAGCAAAAAATTAAATAACAATATGGTTGGGTGTGCTATTTACAGATTGGCTGTGTACAGGTTCAGTGATTGGTAAGCTGCTCTGACAGCTGATGCTTAAAGTTAGAGAGGGAGATATAAGTCTCCAGCTTCAGTGATTTTTGCAATTCATTCCAATCATTAGCAGCAGAGAACTGGAAGGAATGGCGGCCAAAGGAGGTGTTGGCTTTGGGGATGACCTGTGAAATATACCTGCTGGAGCGCGTGCTACGGGTGGGTGTTGCTATGATGACCAGTGAGCTGAGATAAGGCGGGCCTTTACCTAGCAAAGACTTGTAGATGACCTGGAGCCAGTGGGTTTGGCGACGAGTATGAAGCGAGGGCCAGCCAACGAGAGCATACAGGTCGCAGTGGTGGGTAGTATATGGGGCTTTGGTGACAAAACGGATGGCACTGTTATAGACTACATCTAATTTGCTGAGTAGAGTGTTGGAGGCTACTTTGTAAATGACATCGCTGAAGTCAAGAATCGGTAAGATGGTCAGTTTTACAAGGGTATGTTTGGAAGCATGAGTGAAGGCGGCTTTATTGCGAAATAGGAAGCCAATTCTAGATTTAATTCTGGATTGGAGATGCTTAAAGTGAGTCTGGAAGGAGAGTTTACAGTCTAACCAGACACCTAGGTATTTGTAGATATCCACATATTCTAAGTCAGAACTGTCCAGAGTAGTGATGCTGGTTGGGCGGGCAGATGTGGGTAGCAATCGATTGAAGAGCATGCATTTAGTTTTACTAGCATTTAAGAGCAGTTGGAGGCCACGGAAGGAGAGTTGTATGGCATTGAAGCTTGTTTGGAGGTTTGTTAAGAGTGTCCAAAGAAGGTCCAGATGTATACAGAACAAATAGTTAGTATACCACTGGCTAATACATAATATACTTCAACATGTCAGGCCATAACATCACAGAAACATTAAGTGATTTAAGACATTAAGAAAATACCCCCCGTTTTTCCAATAGAACATTCCAATTACTGGGCAGGCACCTGCTTGATAGTGCTCCTCTGGTAAGTCCACAAACAATCCACGGTGGTGGAAGCAGGCAGTGATCATGTGTAACTTTAAACCCTAAATTGTAACCAACAGGCAGACTTAAAGTCAGCTGTAGGTCAGTACTGAATGTCTTAAAGTGCTACTGACTGGACATTACATGCACCAGTGTGTTAAAACAAACTTGCAAGCAACCAAAAAGGAAAAGACCAGCAGATCAGTTGATCTGTTACCGGGTCAAACGAGTTAGATAACAGGCAGCTGTGTCTAGATTCTCTTCTCAAGGCACCAATGAATATCGACCTATCAGGACCATTGAAAATAACAAGGCTGGTAATTAATCCAAAAATACTTATTGTAAGAATATAGACCCAGTGAATTGTAAGAAACTTGAGTGGTGCAGTACAGTAGAGTACAGTATAGTTCATTACAGTACAGTAGTATAGTTCAGTACAGTGTAGTTCAGTACAGTACAGTAGTATAGTTCAGTAGAGTAGTATAGTTCAGTACAGTAGTGTAGTGTAGTACAGTAGTGTAGTATAGTTCAGTTCAGTAGTTTAGTTCAGTACAGTAGTGCAGTTTAGTTCAGTTCAGTAGTTTAGTTCAGTACAGTACAGTAGTATAGTTCAGTACAGTAGTGTAGTGTAGTTCAGTAGTGTAGTATAGTTCAGTACAGTACTGTAGTTCAGTACAGTAGTGTAGTATAGTTCAGTTCAGTAGTGTAGTATAGTTCAGTTCAGTAGTTTAGTTCAGTACAGTAGTGTAGTTTAGTTCAGTACAGTAGAATAGTTCAGTACAGTAGAATAGTTCAGTACAGTAGAATAGTTCAGTACAGTACAGTAGTACAGTACAGTACAGTAGTACAGTTCAGTACAGAAGAATAGTTCAGTACAATACAGTGGTAAAGTTCAGAAAAGCATAGTTCAGTACAGTTCAGTGCCGTATGGTTGAGTACAGTACAGTCAATTGATTGGACTTCAATTTAATGAAAACATACTATTATCAGGACCATTGAAAATAACAAGGCTGGTAATTAATCCAAAATTTGTATTGTAAGAATGTGTAGTATGGTTCAGTACAGTATAGTTCAGTACGATATAGTTCAGTACAGTAGTGTAGTTCAGTACAGTAGTGTAGTTCAGTACAGTAGTGTAGTATGGTTCAGTACAGTATAGTTCAGTACGGTAGTGTAGTATAGTTCAGTACAGTAGTGTAGTTCAGTACAGTAGTGTAGTATGGTTCAGTACAGTATAGTTCAGTACGGTACAGTAGTATATTTCAGTAGAGTAGTGTAGTATAGTTCAGTACGGTATAGCGCAGTACAATAGTGTAGTATAGTTCAGCACAGTAGTATAGTTCAGTAGAGTAGTATAGTTCAGTACGGTACAGTAGTATAGTTCAGTAGAGTAGTGTAGTATAGTTCAGTTCGATACAGTTCAGTACAGTAGTGTAGTATAGTTCAGCACAGTAGTATAGTTCAGTAGAGTAGTATAGTGCAGTACGGTACAGTAGTATAGTTCAGTACGGTACAGTAGTATAGTTCAGTACGATACAGTTCAGTACAGTAGTGTAGTATAGTTCAGCACAGTAGTATAGTTCAGTACAGTATAGTTCGGTACGGTACAGTAGTATAGTTCAGTAGAGTAGTGTAGTATAGTTCAGTACAATACAGTTCAGCACAGTAGTATAGTTCAGTAGAGTAGTATAGTTCAGTAGAGTAGTGTAGTATAGTTCAGTACAGTAGTGTAGTACAGTTCAGTACAGTAGTATAGTTCAGTACAGTATAGTTCAGTATGGTAGTGTAGTATAGTGCTGTACAGTATAGTTCAGTACAGTAGTGTAATATAGTTCAGTGCAGTAGTGTAGTTCAGTACAGTTGTGTAGTACAGTTCAGTACAGTATAGTTTAGTACGGTAGTGTAGTGTAGTTCAGTAGTGTAGTATAGTTCTGTACAGTAGTGTAGTATAGTTCAGTTAAGTACAGTAGTGTAGTTCAGTAGTGTAGTATAGTTCAGTACAGTATAGTTTAGTACGGTAGTGTAGTGTAGTTCAGTAGTGTAGTATAGTTCAGTACAGTGGTGTAGTATAGTTCAGTACAGTATAGTTCAGTACGTTAGTGCAGTGTAGTTCAGTAGAGTAGTGTAGTGTAGTCCAGTACAGTAGTATAGTATAGTTAAGTACAGTAGTATAGTGCAGTACAGTGGTGTAGCATAGTTCAGTACGGTAGTGTAGAATAGTTCAGTACAGTAGTATAGTGCTGTACAGTAGAACATTTCAGTACAGTATAGTACAGTACAGTAGTATAGTTCAGTACAGTAGTGCAGTACAGTAGAGTACAGTAGAGTTCATTACAGTACAGTAGTATAGTTCAGTACAGAGTAGTTCAGTACAGTACAGTAGTATAGTTCAGTACAGTAGTGTAGTGTAGTTCAGTACAGTAGTGTTGTATAGTTCAGTACAGTACTGTAGTTCAGTGCAGTAGTATAGTATAGTTCAGTAGAGTAGTTTAGTTCAGTACAGTAGTGTAGTTCAGTACAGTAGTGCAGTTCAGTACATTAGTAAAGTTCAGTACAGTAGTGTAGTATAGTTCAGCACAGTAGTGTAGTATAGTGCAGTACAGTAGTGTTGTTCAGTACAGTAGTGTAGTATAGTTCAGCACAGTAGTGTAGTATAGTGCAGTACAGTAGTGTAGTTCAGTACAGTAGTGTAGTATTGTTCAGTACAGTAGTGTTGTTCAGTACAGTAGTGTAGTATAGTTCAGTACAGTAGTGAAGTTCAGTACACTAGTGAAGTGCAGTACAGTAGTGTAATACAGTTCAGTACAGTAGTGTAGTATGGTTCAGTACAGTATAGTTCAGTACAGTACAGTAGTATAGTTCAGTACAGTATACTTCAGTACGGTAGTGTAGTATAGTTCAGTACAGTAGTGTAGTATAGTTCAGTACGGTAGTGTAGTATAGTTCAGTACAGTAGTGTAGTTCAGTACAGTAGTGTAGTATGGTTCAGTACAGTATAGTTCAGTACGGTACAGTAGTATAGTTCAGTAGAGTAGGGTTAGTATAGTTCAGTACGGTATAGTGCAGTACAGCAGTGTAGTATAGTTCAGTACAGTGGCGTAGTTCAGTACAGTAGTATAGTTCAGTACAGTAGTGTAATACATTTCAGTACAGTAGTGTAGTATAGTTCAGTACAGTATAGTCCAGGATGGTAATGTAGTATAGTTCTGTACAGTATAGTTCAGTACAGTAGTGTAGTATAGTTCTGTACAGTAGTGTCGTTATAGTATATTTAAGTACAGTAGTGTAGTTCAGTACTATTGTGTAGTACAGTTCAGTACAGTAGTGTAGTATAGTTCAGTAGTGTAGTGTAGTATAGTTCAGTAGAGTAGTGTAGTATAGTATGTACAGTAGTATAGTTCAGTACAGTAGTGTAGTATAGTTCAGTACAGTGGTGTAGTATAGTTCAGTACAGTAGTGTAGTATAGTATGGTTAAGTACAGTAGTATAGTTCAGTACAGTAGTGTTGTATAGTTCAGTACAGTGGTGTAGTTCAGCACAGTAGTATAGTTCAGCACAGTAGTGTAGTATAGTATAGTTAAGTACAGTAGTATAGTTCAGTAGTGTAGTATAGTATGGTTAAGTACAGTAGTATAGTTCAGTACAGTAGTGTATTATAGTTCAGTACAGTGGTGTAGTTCAGCACAGTAGTATAGTTCAGTACAGTAGTATAGTTCAGTACAGTAGTGTAGTATAGTATAGTTAAGTACAGTAGTATAGTTCAGTACAGTAGTGTAGTATAGTTCAGTACAGTGGTGTAGTTCAGTACAGTCATGTAGCATAGTTCAGTACGGTAGTGTAGAATAGTTCAGTACAGTAGTATAGTTCAGTACAGTGGTATATTTCAGAATAGTATAGTTCAGTACAGTACAGTAGTATAGTTCAGTAGAGTAGTGCAGTACAGTAGAGTACAGTATAGTTCAGTACATTAGTATAGTATAGTTAAGTACAGTGCAGTACAGTGGTGTAGCATAGTTCAGTATGGTAGTGTAGAATAGTTCAGTACAGTAGTATAGTGCAGTACAGTAGTATATTTCAGTACAGTATAGTTCAGTACAGTACAGTAGTATAGTTCAGTACAGTAGTGTAGTGTAGTTCAGTAGTGTAGTATAGTTCAGTACAGTACTGTAGTTCAGTACAGTAGTGTAGTATAGTTCAGTTCAGTAGTTTAGTTCAGTACTGTAGTGTAGTTTAGTTCAGTACAGTAGTGTAGTTCAGTACATTAATATAGTTCAGTACAGTGGTATATTTCAGAATAGTATAGTTCAGTACAGTACTATAGTTCAGTACAGTAGTGCAGTACAGTAGAGTACAGTATAGTTCATTACAGTACAGTAGTATAATTCAGTGCAGTGTAGTTCAGTACAGTACAGTAGTATAGTTCAGTACAGTAGTATAGTTCAGTACAGTAGTGTAGTATAGTATAGTTAAGTACAGTAGTATAGTTCAGTACAGTAGTGTAGTATAGTTCAGTACAGTGGTGTAGTTCAGTACAGTCATGTAGCATAGTTCAGTACGGTAGTGTAGAATAGTTCAGTACATTAGTATAGTTCAGTACAGTGGTATATTTCAGAATAGTATAGTTCAGTACAGTACAGTAGTATAGTTCAGTACAGTAGTGCAGGACAGTAGAGTACAGTATAGTTCATTACAGTACAGTAGTATAATTCAGTGCAGTGTAGTTCAGTACAGTAATATAGTTTAGTACAGTAGTATAGTTCAGTACAGTAGTGTAGTATAGTATAGTTAAGTACAGTAGTGTAGTTCAGTACGGTAGTGTAGTGTAGAATAGTTCAGTACAGTAGTATAGTTCAGTTATGTGGTTTATTTCCATACAGTATAGCTCAGTACAGTACAGTAGTATAGTTCAGTACAGTAGTAGAGTAGAGTACAGTATAGCTAATTACAGTACAGTAGTATAGTTCAGTACAGTGTAGTTCAGTACAGTACAGTAGTAGAGTTCAGTACAGTAGTATAGTTAAGAACATCATAGTTCAGTAAAGTACAGTGCAGTATAGTTGTGTACAGTATAGTCGATTAATTAGACTTTAATTTAATGGAAACATATTATATTAACACAATCATGATTGGTTTGATTTAGTTACCAATTCTAGATGTGGACAGCTCAGGAATACTTTCTTTTCCACTTGACCATACTGTATTTAGACTACTTATGAAAGGATTTAGTACTGTATTTAGACTAGTTATGAAAGGATTTAATACTGTATTTAGACTAGTTATGAAAGGATTTAATACTGTATTTAGACTAGTTATGAAAGGATGACATACTGTATTAAGACTAGTTATTAATGGATGACATACTGTATTAAGACTAGTTATTAATGGATGACATACTGTATTTAGACTAGTTATTAATGGATAACATACTGTATTAAGACTAGTTATTAATGGATGACATACTGTATTAAGACTAGTTATTAATGGATGACATACTGTATTAAGACTAGTTATTAATGGATGACATACTGTATTTAGACTAGTTATTAATGGATGACATACTGTATTAAGACTAGTTATTAATGGATGACATACTGTATTAAGACTAGTTATTAATGGATGACATACTGTATTAAGACTAGTTATTAATGGATGACATACTGTATTAAGACTAGTTATTAATGGATGACATACTGTATTAAGACTAGTTATTAATGGATGACATACTGTATTTAGACTAGTTATTAATGGATAACATACTGTATTAAGACTAGTTATTAATGGATGACATACTGTATTAAGACTAGTTATTAATGGATGACATACTGTATTAAGACTAGTTATTAATGGATGACATACTGTATTTAGACTAGTTATTAATGGATGACATACTGTATTAAGACTAGTTATTAATGGATGACATACTGTATTAAGACTAGTTATTAATGGATGACATACTGTATTAAGACTAGTTATTAATGGATGACATACTGTATTACGACTAGTTATTAATGGATGACATACTGTATTAAGACTAGTTATTAATGGATGACATACTGTATTAAGACTAGTTATTAATGGATGACATACTGTATTAAGACTAGTTATTAATGGATAACATACTGTATTTAGACTAGTTATCAATGGATGAAATACTGTATTTAGACTAGTTATTAATGGATGACATACTGTATTAAGACTAGTTATTAATGGATGACATACTGTATTAAGACTAGTTATTAATGGATGACATACTGTATTAAGACTAGTTATTAATGGATGACATACTGTATTTAGACTAGTTATCAATGGATGAAATACTGTATTTAGACTAGTTATTAATGGATGACATACTGTATTGAGACTAGTTATTAATGGATGACATACTGTATTAAGACTAATTATGAAATACTGTATTAAGCATCAAAAGTAAATGGAAATGCCAAACTGTACTTATGTATCAAAAGTAAAAGTATTAACGATTAAAAATTCCGCATACATTTAAAAAAATAAATCTTATAACCTCTTAAGCAAACCAGACTGCACAATTTATTTTTTATTTTTATTGATGGATAACCAGGGGCACACTCCAACACTCAGACATAATTTACAAACAAAGCATTTGTGTGTGAATTTGACTATTTTCGTGTCATAGTGTCACGTCCTGACCAGTAGAGGGTGTAGTTGGGTCAGGACGTGGCAGAAGGGAGTGAGTGTTTTATTGTTTCGTTGATTTTGGCCGTGTGACTTCCAATCAGGCACAGCTGTAGAGGGTTGTGGTTGATTGGGAGTCACACACAAGTTGCCTACGTTTCCTTTGTGTTTCGTGGGTAATTGTGCTTGTCAATGTGGTAGTACCTGACAGGACTGTGTTGGCTGTCAGTTTTTGTTGTTTTTGTAAATGCATAGTGTTCGTGACATTAAATATGACGAACCCTAACTCCGCCGCATTTTGGTCCACTTCTTCCATAGACAGCCGTTACACATAGTGTAACAAATACTTTTGAGTGTCTGGGAAAATGTATGGAGTAAAAAGTACTTTATTTTCTTTAGGAATGTAGTGAAGTAAGAGTAAAAGTAGTCGAATAAATAAATAGTAAAGTAAAGTACATATACCCCCAAAAACTACATTATCACACCCTGATCTGTTTCACCTGTCTCTGTGCTTGTCTCCACCCCTGTCCAGGTGCCGCCCATCTTCCCCATTATCCAAAGTGCATTTATCCCGTTTGTCTGTAGTCATTTTGTCTTGTCTCGTCAAGCTTACCAGTGTGTTTTTCCGTGCTCCTGTTTTTCCTAGTCTCTGTTTTCTAGCCCTCCCTGTTCCAGCCTTTTCTGCCTGCCCTGATGCTAAAGCCCGCCTGCCTGACCATTCAGCCTGCCCTGACCATTCAGCCTGCCTGACCATTCAGCCTGCCCTGACCTCGAGCCTGCCTGACCATTCAGCCTGCCTGACCTCGAGCCTGCCTGACCATTCAGCCTGCCCTGACCTCGAGCCTGCCTGACCATTCAGCCTGCCTGACTATTCAGCCTGCCTGACCATTCAGCCTGCCCTGACCTCGAGCCTGCCTGACCATTCAGCCTGCCTGACCATTCAGCCTGCCCTGACCTCGAGCCTGCCTGACCATTCAGCCTGCCTGACCATTCAGCCTGCCCTGACCTCGAGCCTGCCTGACCATTCAGCCTGCCTGACCATTCAGCCTGCCCTGACCTCGAGCCTGCCTGACCATTCAGCCTGCCCTGACCTCGAGCCTTCCTGCAGCCCTGTACCTTACAGGAATTCTGACAAAACAAGGTGAAATCAGGAAGTTAGTGACTTTCAGGTCAGATAGTCGGAGCTCTAGAAAGATGCCAGAGTTTCCGAGTTGGATAACCATTCAGAAGGATTTTGCCAAGTCGGAGCATGTTTCTTTCCGAGTTCCCAGTTGTTCTGAAAGTGGCATCAGGTGGGATAGACTTGTACTTCCTCGTAAATGGGAGGCTATCGAGGAGAGGAGGACCGTCTTCCGTTTTCCTAGGAACAAATTGACACTCGACTTGACCACTAATTGGTTTCCGGGTCACAGAGGAGAGAAGATGGAGGAGAGAGGGCGGAGGACGGACTTTTGTTCATATGAGAAAAGGCCATAGTGGCCAATAGTGGTTGGCATTGAGATCAGCTGTGTGTGTGATCTTAGCGCATATTGATGGTTTACAGAGAGATCACCTCGTGATATGGTTCTCAATATTGGTTACAATTGACCGAATGTTAACATTTCTAATCGCGTGTGATTTTGTATATACAAATGTGGGACATGCCAGGCGGTAGGGATATGCTTGAAACACCACAACATGAACAAACATTAGCAAACATTTGCAGTCTGAGTTTGGCTTCAAATGAGTGGAGAGGAAAGGAGTTTGTGCTCTCCAGTGCGTATCGTCAGATGAATTGTTCTTCATTTATTTCTTCATTACTTTGAGAAATAATTAAGCGTTAAAAGCCCATAGTAGAGTCTACACAGTCAGTATCAAATGTACACATTGTGTTGTATTTTAACCAGTAGAGATCATTGTTGTGCTGCTTGAACTCACTAAGCCAGTTTGTAATCTATTGTTTGGCCACTCGATGGCAGTATGCTAATGTGTACTGTATATCGAGTCCTGGTTCCATCCCCTCTCTTTTGGCAACAGGTTCTGGGGAAAAAGAGAGAGGGGGTGGGCAGGGTGAAAGATAGGGAAGATAAATATGGATCATATATGGAACGGGAGAGGAGGGAGGGAGAGCAGAGACAGAGAGATCAGAGATAGAGAAGTTTATTATTCTCTGAACTAGTCTGGCAGTGACCCAGACTGAGTTGGAAACAGTCCTCTTGGTCACATTCTGGTTTCAGGTTGACCACATGATCACATGTGTCATAACCAAGTCCATCTGTCTACTTCTGCTGGGCGGTATTTCCATATCAACACTCACATCCATCCAGAGGCAGGTGTGTTCTATTGCAGAGATATCACATATCAACACTCACATCCATCCAAAGGCAGGTGTGTTCTATTGCAGAGATATCACATAGAAAACACTCACATCCATCCAGAGGCAGGTGTGTTCTATTGCAGAGATATCACATAGAAAACACTCACATCCATCCAGAGGCAGGTGTGTTCTATTGCAGAGATATCACATAGAAAACACTCACATCCACCCAGAGGCAGGTGTGTTCTATTGCAGAGATATCACATAGAAAACACTCACATCCATCCAGAGGCAGGTGTGTTCTATTGCAGAGATATCACATATCAACACTCACATCCACCCAGAGGCAGGTGTGTTCTATTGCAGAGATATCACATATCAACACTCACATCCACCCAGAGGCAGGTGTGTTCTATTGCAGAGATATCACATATCAACACTCACATCCATCCAGAGGCAGGTGTGTTCTATTGCAGAGATATCACATAGAAAAGAAAGTGAGAGAGTTTTGCTGGCAGAGACCTAAAGGTACTGTCTGAGCTTTGGTAGTGAATACCGTGCATGTTTGTAATGAAGAACTCAATACTATTGAGTCAGTATCAGTACTTTATATCATTGTTGATTGCTGAGGAACTATGTTAGTATATTTGGAGAGAATCTTCAAAGAGCTTCAAAACGTGTTATTATTGGACATGTTGAAGGATTGGTTATGATCCAATTCAGCTAACTCAGTGTCTACACAAACACATCACAATGACCACGTAGCTTCTCTCTCTCTCTCTCTCTCTCTCTCTCTCTCTCTCTCTCGCTCTCGCTCTCTCTATTTCTGTCTCTCTTTCTCTGTCTGTTTCTGTATCTCTGTCTCTCTGTGCTTCTCTCTCTCTGTTTCTGTCTCTCCATCTCGCTCTCTCTTTTCTTTCTCTCTCTCTCTCTCTCTCTGTTTCTGTATCTCTCTCTTCCTCTGTCTATGTTTCTGTATCTCTCTATCTGTTTCTGTCTCTCTCTCACACACACATTTGAGTGTTGTTGTGTTAATCTGCATTCAACAGACTTGACTGGAGAGTCTATACGCCACGCCAAACATTGTTTGCACACATGACTGGCATACAGAGCTGACTGCCTCCCAAATGGAATCGAATTCCCTATAAAGTGTGCTAACCTGGTCAAAACGAGTGCACTGTATAGGGAATAGGGTGCCATTTCAGATGCAAACTGTCTTCCCCAGAGGCAGACTGTCTTCCCCAGAGGCAGACTGTCTTCCCCAGAGGCAGACTGTCTTCCCCAGAGGCAGCCTCTCTTCCCCGAAGGCAGCCTCTCTTTCCCGGAGGCCTACAAGTTTGATACAGCTCCAAATTAAGTTTGGAATTGTTTTCAATTTGAGTGTTCTCAGGGGACATGTTTGTTCATTAAACATTGTTCTGACTGACTTCATGTCTTTTACTAGATGTCATTGACATTGTCATCCCCATATCAACTAGATTATTTCTTTTGTGGAAACATCTCCAATCGTGTGCTTGCGTGCGTGTGCTTTACATGAGGTGTTACCAGGACAAAGAAACCCAGATACACTAAAGGAATATGACTTATGGTACAGTATGTGACCTCTCTCTTTTCTATCGTAGAACTTTTGGGCTGCTGCCTTGTGTCCTCATTCACCAGAGGAAAATGTTTAGTGAACAGTTCCTTTGAGCCTGCCACACTCCCTGTTTTAGGAGACGTGAGGAGATGCGTGGCGCATGAGAAGTGGGCTTTTTTTGTTTCGGTGAAAATAACAGATTTTACACACACACTCTTTATGTTGTTGATAACTGCCAACTCCGAACAACAGCATCTAAACAGTATGTGGGTGATGTGTGCTGGACATGAGTGGGCTGTTTCATCTCTCTTGCTCTCTCTCTCCTTTCTCTCTCTGTCTGTCCTTCTCTCACTCTCTCTGTCCTTCTCCCCCCTCTCTCTCTGTCCTTCTCCCCCCCTCTCTCTTTCCTTCTCTGTCTTTCTCTCTCTGTCTGTCCTTCTCTCACTCTCTCTCTTTCCTTCTCCCCCCTCTCTCTCTGTCCTTCTCTCCCTCTCTCTCTGTCCTTCTCTCCCCCTCTCTCTTTCCTTTTCTCTCTCTCTCTCTCGCTCTCTCTGTCTGTCCTTCTCTCACCCTCTCTCTTTCCTTCCCCCCCTCTCTCTCTGTCCTCTCTCCACTCTCTCTCTCTGCCCCCCCCTCTCTCTCGCTCCTTCTTTCTCTACCCTCTTTCTCTCTCTCTTTCATTGTGCTGACACTGTGTAAGCAGTGGGTTGTGTGAGTGACAGCAGAGTGGATGAGTTGTGGAAACACTGTAGTGGTTAGTGGAATAGTGATAGACTGGTGCCCCCATACTCTTTCTCTACATACAATGCAAACACACTGTCACGAACCGGCTCGAAGTCCATAACAAACAGGGAGACCATGTGGAGATAAGGAATAACAAAAATATATTTATTAACTGAAGTAACATAAAGACAATTAACAATGGTGTGTGTAGTCGGTAATCAGTAGTGTAAGTGAGTGGTTGCGTGATTAAATGTGATAATGAGGGGTGTTGAAAAGTGCCAAAGCAAAATAACAAAACGCCCACAAAAATGCCACAACCAAAATCTATCAGTGTGTCTCATGGAGAGAGTCTCCTAATGAATGGAGGTGTATTTATCCTGGGACACATCCGGGCCCAGGTGTGTCTGCATGGAGAGAGTCTCCTAATGAATGGAGGTGTATTTATCCCGGGACACATCCGGGCCCAGGTGTGTCTGCATGGAGAGAGTCTCCTAATGAATGGAGGTGTATTTATCCCGGGACACATCCGGGCCCAGGTGTGTCTGCATGGAGAGAGTCTCCTAATGAATGGAGGTGTATTTATCCCGGGACACATCCGGGCCCAGGTGTGTCTGCATGGAGAGAGTCTCCTAATGAATGGAGGTGTATTTATCCTGGGACACATCCGGGCCCAGGTGTGTCTGCATGGAGAGAGTCTCCTAATGAATGGAGGTGTATTTATCCTGGGACACATCCGGGCCCAGGTGTGTCTGCATGGAGAGAGTCTCCTAATGAATGGAGGTGTATTTATCCTGGGACACATCCGGGCCCAGGTGTGTCTCATGGAGAGAGTCTCCTAATGAATGGAGGTGTATTTATCCTGGGACACATCCGGGCCCAGGTGTGTCTGCATGGAGAGAGTCTCCTAATGAATGGAGGTGCATTTATCCTGGGACACATCCGGGCCCAGGTGTGTCTGCATGGAGAGAGTCTCCTAATGAATGGAGGTGTATTTATCCTGGGACACATCCGGGCCCAGGTGTGTCTGCATGGAGAGAGTCTCCTAATAAATGGAGGTGTATTTATCCTGGGACACATCCGGGCCCAGGTGTGTCTGCATGGAGAGAGTCTCCTAATGAATGGAGGTGCATTTATCCTGGGACACATCCGGGCCCAGGTGTGTCTGCATGGAGAGAGTCTCCTAATGAATGGAGGTGTATTTATCCTGGGACACATCCGGGCCCAGGTGTGTCTGCATGGAGAGAGTCTCCTCAATGAACGGGGAAGAGGTGTATTTATCCCGGGACACATCCGGGCCCAGGTGTGTCCCATGTCGCTGACGACCGTCCCAGCTCTGCCCGCCGACATCCTAACAAGGAAAACAAGAAAAAAGAGAAAGAATATGGCAGACAGAGTGGGAGGGTTGTCACACGCACGCACACACACACACACACACACACACACACACACACACACACACACACACACACACACACACACACACACACACACACACACACACACACACACACACACACACACACACACACACACACACAGAGTATAGGCCTACCTCCCACTACTTAGCTGGAAGTTTTTTTACAGAGGTGTACAACGTCCTGTACTTAAAGACATGCTCCGGTACTTTGTCAACTAGTAAGTATATTTTTTAAACCTCCCGCTTTGGGCTGGATGTGTCAATGTGTAGTTCATACATGCATAATCTATGAGCAAAATTACTGTCTTACCTCAATTAGACATGAAATCCCTAGTTTGAAAGCAACTGCTTTATGGAAGCTGTGCAGTGCCATTTCCCCTACATTGTTGTCTTAAACTCAGCAAAAAAAGAAACGTCCCTTTTTCAGGTCCCTGTCTTTCAAAGATAATGTGCGTACTGTGTGACGCCTAAGACAGCACTACAGAGAGATAGGACAGACAGCTGAGCGTCCTCGCAGTGGCAAACCACGTGTAACAACACCTGCACAGGATCGGTACATCCGAATATCACAATTTCAATTTCCATTCTTTTAGTCTATTATGGGGCCATTATTTTCCTATTTTCTGCCAGGAGATTCTTAGTGATTGTTCCATATTTACTGGAGTGTGTCAAGTGGCCATATTTAACCAGATGAACAGCAGATCAATTCAGTGTACTCTGGCCCTGCTCGGAAACGGGAACACTGATTTGCATTACCCAAGCTTTTACTACTGGCTTGAGATGTTTAAAATACAACACATACAGGTAACTCCCAAAATAAAGGAAACTCCAACATAAAGTGTCTTAATAGGGTGTTGGGCCACCACGAGCCTGAACAGCTTCAATGCACCATGGTATAGATTCTACAAATGTCTGGAACTCTATTGGAGTCATTCTCCCACTAGAAACACTGTCTCAGACGCCACTCCAGAATCTCCCATAAGTGTTCAATTGGGTTGAGATCTGGATGAGTGACACACACACACACACACACACACACACACACACACACACACACACACACACACACACACTTTCAACACACACTTAAGCGTTTCCTTTAGTTTGGCAGTGATCTGTATGTTCCATTTCACAGGGTAAACTCTAAACTGCCCCCTAGCAGAGGCTGATGCTAAGCAGAGAGCACTAACAATGTTTCATGCTGAATATTTCTTCAATGAAATATCCCTTCTCTCCCAGGGTTTGGTGCTGCAGTGGACACACACACACTCTCCTCCCCCTCTCTCGCTCTCTCTTTTTTTCTCTTAGCTCCTTGTGTGTAATCCCCCTCACACCCTTCTGTCCCAGCGTCCTATCTACGGCACCATATTAGGTTGTTGTTTACTGAAGCATAACAATTCATCTTTGCCTCTCATTTAGATTGCTTTACCTTGTCAGACAATGCTGCAGAGAGTTTGTCCGAACAGCGAAGGGATAAACAGAGGGATAAACAGAGTTGAAATATAACTAGCAGGACAGTCGCTCCATCTGTTGGAATATAACCAGCAGGACTGTCGCTCCATCTGTTGGAATATAACTAGCAGGACTGTCGCTCCATCTGTTGGAATATAACTAGCAGGACTGTCACTCCATCTGTTGGAATATAACTAGCAGGACTGTCGCTCCATCTGTTGGAGGTTTGAAACACTCAAAACAAATCATTGTCCAGACTGACTCTGTCATATGATGTGATTGTTTATTTTTTTGCTTTTTCAAGCGGTTTGAGATTATTTCTGTTACGAAAAGCACTACAGAAGTTGAATAAATTATATTTTTTTCCTTTGGGATCGGTGTCCCTTCCACGGGATGGTTGAGCTAACGTAGGCTAAAGGGATTAGCATGAGGTTGTAAGTATCAAGAAAATTTTCCAGGACATAGACATATCTTATATTGGCAGAAAGCTTAAATTCTTGTTAATCCAACTGCACTGTCCAATTTACAGTAGCTATTACAGTGAAAGAATACCAAGCTATTGTTTGAGGAGAGTGCACAGTTTTGAATATGAAAAGTTATTAATGAACAAATTAGGCGCATTTGGGCAGTCTTGATACAACATTGAACAGAAATGCAATGGTTCATTGGATCAGTATAAACCTTTTCACATATGCTGTTGCCATCTAGTGGCCAAAATCTGAATTACAGTTGGGCTGGAATAATACACTATGGCCTTTCTCTTGCATTTCAAAGATGATGGTACAAAAAAATACAAAAGAATGGTGTCACGGCTGTAGAAAGGATTGGACCAAAGTGCAGCTTGTGTTTCGTTCCACATATTTATTTAATCCGTGAAAACTATGCAATACATCAAATAACTGAAATCTACAAAATAACAAACCGTGACGCAGAGGAGAAACAAACACTACTCACAAATAATCACCCACAAAAGCAGGTGGGACAAACATCAACTTAAATATGACCTCCAATTAGAGACAACGACAACCAGCTGCCTCTAATTGGAGATCTCACCAAACAAAACCAACATAGAAATACAAAACTAGAAACTGAACATAGAAATAGAAAATCTAGACAAACACCCCCTGTCACACCCTGACCTACTCTACCATAGAAAATAACCACTTACTATGGTCAGGACGTGACGGTACCCCCCCCCCCCAAAGGTGCGGACTCCGACCGACCTACACAAAACAACAAACCCCCCCAAGAAACAACCACCCCCCCCCACCAGTGGAGGCTTCCTTCGTGGAGCTGGAACCGGTCTCACCGGACTGGGGAGACGCACAGGAGACTGGGTGCGCAGAGCAAGCACAGGGTATACTGGGCCGTGGAGGCGCACTGGAGGTCTGGAGCTTAGGGCTGGCACACCCCGTCCTGGCTGGATGTTTATTTGAGCCCAGCAAGGGCGGAGCGCTGGCACAGGACGAACTGGGCTGTGCTGGTGAACAGGGGGTACCGTGCGTAGAGCAGGCGCAGGATAACCTGGGCCGAAGAGACGCACTGGAGACCAGATACGCTGAGCCAGCGCACTTCTTCCTGGCTGATGGGCAACTCTAGCACGGCAACGGTGAGGAGCTTGCACCGAGCGCACCGAGCTGTGAGTGCGCACTGGCGACACAGTGCGCTTCACCGCATAACACTGTGCTTGCTCGGTCACTTGCTCCCCACGGTAAGCATCGGGAGTTGGCTCAGGTCTCCAACCTGACTCTGCCAAACTCCCCGTGTGCCCCCCCCCCCCCACACAATTTTTTTTTGGGGGGTGCCTCTCGCACTTCCCTCTTGGTGGATATAGCGTCTCGTAGTATCGCCGCTCCACTCTTGCTGCCTCGATCTCCTCCTTAGGTCGGCAATACTCCCCAGCCTGCTTCCAGGGTCCTTTCCCGTCCAATATCTCCTCATAGTCCATTTGCCCTGCTGATCCATACCACGCTGCTTGGTCCTTTGGTGGTTGGGTGATTCTATCATGGCTGTAGAAAGGATCAGACCAAAGTGCAGCGTGTGTTTCGTTCCACATATTTATTTAATCCATGAAAACTATGCAATACATCAAATAATTGAAATCTACAAAATAACAAACTGTGACACAGAGGAGAAACAAACACTACTCACAAATAATCACCCACAAAAGCAGGTGGGACAAACATCAATTTAAAAATGACCTCCAATTAGAGACAACGATGACCAGCTGCCTCTAATTGGAGATCATACTAAACAAAACCAACATAGAAATACAAAACTAGAAACTGAACATAGAAATACAAAACATAGACAAACACCCCCTGTCACACCCTGACCTACTCTACCATAGAAAATAACCATTTACTATGGTCAGGACGTGACAAACGGTTGTTTTTTTCTTTCCTTGAACATTTCCACAAACTTCAAATTGTTTCCTTTCAAATGGTACTAAGAATATGCATATCCTTGCTTCAGGGCCTGAGTTACAGGCAGTTAGATTTGGGCATGTCATTTTAGGCGAAAATTGAAAAAAAGGGGCGGACCCTTAAGAGGTTTTTTTAAGTAAATAAAAGTAATTCAGTGTTTACTTCCCAGACAGTTATTCATGAAATCAAATGCGTTAGTACTTTGAGTGAACTCTGAGAGATCTCACAAACATAACAGAGAACTTCCAGAGAACATTAGAAGAGCTAAGATAGACAAAGAGGAGATTAAGAGTGAGAGGGACCGACAGGATCATTGACAATGTGTCTCTGGTAGGACATCACTAGTTTCCCAGGAACCAGGCCAAGCCTATTCCTGGTCTAAAGAGCACTTTCATCAGGGATTCTACACTAAGTATGACACAGTATTCCTGGTCTAAAGAGCATTTTCAACAGCGATCCTCCATTAAGCATGACATAGTATTCCTGGTCTAAAGAGCATTTTCAACAGGGATTCTCCATTAAGCATGCTTTTTAGTCCTACATCATTCCCATGTTTAGGAAACCGTCCCCAAGGGCCTATGCTGAGTTTGTCCATCCCACCGTATTCGTTTTTACTCTCAAGCCATTTCAATGAATCAGAGAGGAGGGACAATTGCTTCTGTTGAGATGTGATGACAGGAGTGTAAAATGAATGGAACTCCTTCATTATTTAACCTGCTGATGAGGACTGCTGACTGCTCATCTCTCTCTCTCTCTGTGTGTGTGTGTGTGTGTGTGTGTGTGTGTGTGTGTGTGTGTGTGTGTGTGTGTGTGTGTGTGTGTGTGTGTGTGTGTGTGTGTGTGTGTGTGTGTGTGTGTGTGTGTGTGTGTGTGTGTGTGTGTGTGTGTGTGTGTCATCACTGACTCTCCTGGCGAGTCAGCAAAGCCTCCATCACCTACCCAGGTCTTCACAACAGGAGTGCTAGGACTTATTTCTTTAGTTTGTGGCTGACTTTCTGTTTCATAGAATTTTAGATAAAAGCCATAGCTATACTTAAGTAACATTTCCAACAGTCCTTCACATTCATTGAGAACACTTAAAAAAATATATATATATTTGAAATATTTCACTGAAGAAAATAAACAGTCTAAAAGGTTTTGAGGTCTTTTCAATGCTCAATGCTCAATGCTCAAGAGGAGAAATAACGAACATGACTCACTGCTGCTTATGGGAAGTTTTCAACATACATCTTGACATGTTTTGACTACAGTACAGCATACATCATATACTTGAGTTTAAAGCTGTCCAGCGTTTGTGAAGATGTGTCATTGTAATAATCAGCTCTGAGCTCACACGCACTAGCAGGCAGAGCTATTGTATACAGAGCAGGAACACTGAGGGTGGGTCACATTAGCAGGCAGAGCTATTGTATACAGAGCAGGAACACTGAGGGTGGGTCACATTAGCAGGCAGAGCTATTGTATACAGAGCAGGAACACTGAGGGTGGGTCACATTAGCAGGCAGAGCTACTGTATACAGAGCAGGAACACTGAGGGTGGGTCACATTCACAGCTGGCACACACAGACACACACACTGGGGTGTCATGCACCCCCAAAATCTGAGGGGGCACAAAGTAAGCAAGGATGGCTGGTCTCGAAGTGGGCTAGGCCCCCCATCGGAAAAATTGGACAATTTAGAATTTTGTCAAACACCTGAAAAAGCTTTTTCCTAGAGCCATAATCAAAATATGTTTTATTGTTTTGCATATCTAAGCATACTCTTGAGCTGTCTGTATCCTCCTGACTGGTGGTTATTTCTTTACAACAGGAGTGCTAGGACTTATTTCTTTAGTTTTTGGATTGCTTTCTGTTTCACTGAATTTTAGATAAAAGCCATAGCTTCTCTGCATCTCTGCTAAAATCTGGGTAACCGATTGAAGGTATTCAGGTAATTTAGTAATTGCTTGCTTTTCATCTTTGGCTTTTTTTTACCCCATTTTCTCCCCAATTTCATGGTATCCAATTGGTAGTTACAGTCTTGTCTCATCGCTGCAACTCCCGTACGGACTCAGGAGAGACGAAGGTTGAGAGCCGTGTGTCCTCCAAAACACAACCCAACCAAGCCGCACTGCTTCTTGACACAGTGCACACTTAACCCGGAAGCCAACTGCACCAATGTGTCGGAGGAAGCACTGTGCACCTGGTGACCGCATCAGCGTGCACTGCGCCCAGCCCGCCACAGGAGTCACTAGTGCACGACGGAACAAGGACATCCCAATCGGCCAAACCCTCCCCTAACCCGGACGACGCTGGGCCAATTGTGCGCTGCCCCATGGGTCTCCCGGTCGGCTGGAACAGAGCCTGGACTCAAACCCAGAATCTCTAGTGGCACAGCTAGCACTGCGATGCAGTTCCTTAGACCACTGTGCCACTCGGGAGGCAGTGCTTGCTTTTCTAAAGTCTACCAATCTTGCAAGCGGGAATGCCAGCTAAGATAGTTAGACAAGCTAGCTACTCTAACTTGATTGATAGCCTGAAATGACTTCTTGGTAGCTAGGTAGCTACATCTATGAGGTTGGAAGATTGGGAACATAATTTACATAAGTATTCATACCCCAGAGTCAGGACTTTGTTGAAGCACCTTTGGAAGTGATCACAGCTCTGAGTCTCTAAGAGCTTTCCACACCACGATCGTTCAACATTTGCCCATTACTATTTCAAAATACTTCAAGCTCTGTCAAATTGGTTGGTGATCATTTCTAGACAACCATTTTCAGTTCTTGCCATAGATTTTCAAGTAGATTTAAGTCAAAACTGTAACTTGTCCATTCACTGTGTATTTGGTAAGCAACTCCAGTGTTTTAAGTCATCATCCTGCTGAAAGGTGAATTCATCTAGTGTCTGGTAGAAAGCAGACTGAACTAGGTTTTCCTCTAGGATTTTGCCTGTGCTTAGCACCATTCCGTTTATTTTTTATCCTGAAAAACTCCCAAATCCTTAATGATTACAAGCATACCCATAGCATGCTGCAGCCACCACTGTGCTTGAAAATATGGAGGGGTACTCAGTAATGTGGGGGGGCAGGTAGCTTAGTTGTTAGAGCCTTGGCCCAATAACTGAAAGATTGCTGGATTGAATCCCCGAGCTGACAAGGTAAAAATATGTCATTCTACCCCTGAAGAACCCAGTAGGCCGTCATTGCAAATAAAAATAAAATAACAATGTTCTTAACCGTTGAAAATGTTTGTTTTGCTCCTTGAAATTAATTACAATTCTGTCCATTTACCTATAGCCAGCCAGAGAGATATACCGGTATGTGTTGGCTGCTGGGAACTAAACCATAAGTACAGTCTAAGTGCATAATGTGGCATTACTATACTACACACATACGGCCTACTTTAGATATTAGCTTCCACCGACTAGCCTGTGACATGACTAATGGGTTAAGTTATAAGAAATTAAACTTGCAGTGTGCGGAAATCCCAGACGTAGCATCGTGGGACAGGGACACAGTGGGTTGCCCTGGAGACAGTACAGTATTAAAGTATCTGTTTGTAAGATACTGTATGTGTTTTGGCTCCAGAGTCAGAACGCGGTCTGTTGTTATAACCTTGGGTTCTGGTGGAGGTCCTGGCCTGGCGAGGTCACAGCATGGGAGGGTAGTTAGCACACACAAGTAAGCACACACACACAAACACACCCACGCATGCGCACACAGAAACTCACAGTAAATTGTGCACACACACCCACAAACACACTGGTCAGGACTCTGGAAAGGCAGTGAGTGGGGACAGTAGATAGAGTGGTGTCTGTAGTCTCAGTGAGTGGGGACAGTAGATAGAGTGGTGTCTGGGTGTCTGTCGTCTCAGTGAGTGGGGACAGTAGATAGAGTGGTGTCTGGGTGTCTGTCGTCTCAGTGAGTGGGGACAGTAGATAGAGTGGTGTCTGGGTGTCTGTCGTCTCAGTGAGTGGGGACAGTAGATAGAGTGGTGTCTGGGTGTCTGTCGTCTCAGTGAGTGGGGACAGTAGATAGAGTGGTGTCTGGGTGTCTGTCGTCTCAGTGAGTGGGGACAGTAGATAGAGTGGTGTCTGGGTGTCTGTCGTCTCAGTGAGTGGGGACAGTAGACACAGTGGTGTCTGGGTGTCTGTCGTCTCAGTGAGTGGGGGCAGTAGATAGAGTGGTGTCTGTAGTCTCAGTGAGTGGGGACAGCAGACAGAGTGGTGTCTGGGTGTCTGTCGTCTCAGTGAGTGGGGACAGTAGACACAGTGGTGTCTGGGTGTCTGTCGTCTCAGTGAGTGGGGACAGTAGATAGAGTGGTGTCTGGGTGTCTGTCGTCTCAGTGAGTGGGGACAGTAGACAGAGTGGTGTCTGGGTGTCTGTCGTCTCAGTGAGTGGGGACAGTAGATAGAGTGGTGTCTGGGTGTCTGTCGTCTCAGTGAGTGGGGACAGTAGATAGAGTGGTGTCTGGGTGTCTGTCGTCTCAGTGAGTGGGGACAGTAGACACAGTGGTGTCTGGGTGTCTGTCGTCTCAGTGAGTGGGGGCAGTAGATAGAGTGGTGTCTGGGTTAGTCTCAGTGAGTGGGGACAGCAGACAGAGTGGTGTCTGGGTGTCTGTCGTCTCAGTGAGTGGGGACAGTAGACACAGTGGTGTCTGGTGTTGTCGTCTCAGTGAGTGGGGACAGTAGACAGAGTGGTGTCTGGGTGTCTGTCGTCTCAGTGAGTGGGGACAGTAGACAGAGTGGTGTCTGGGTGTCTGTCGTCTCAGTGAGTGGGGACAGTAGATAGAGTGGTGTCTGGGTGTCTGTCGTCTCAGTGAGTGGGGACAGTAGATAGAGTGGTGTCTGGGTGTCTGTCGTCTCAGTAGCCTCCAGGGACCTCCAGGGTTTTCACATCACAGAGATGAATAAAGATCATACATGTTTATAAAGGATGTCTATTTTACACACCCCATATGCTTGTACTGTACTGTATGTTTCAGCGCCCTCTTCCTGTTTGTCACTCAGGACAACTCCAGGAAAATATAGATTGAGAATATGGAATGTAATAATAATATTAATAATAATAATACATATGGGGGAATTCCGACCCGAGTTAAGCGGACATAAATAGAACGTAATTCCCTCTTCATGCACCTTTCTCTCTATGCATATTCTGACCTTGAAGTTAAGCATGAAAATAGCATGCTATTCACCCTCTATTGGTTTGGGGTGGAGATCAAGGAAATGAAGGTGTGGCGGGGGTGTGACTACAGACTGACTTTGACTTAATTCCCTCATAAATTCCATCAAATGTGTGTGTGATGAACCAATGAATAAGGTCGAGCAACCTGTCGGTTCCAATTGGAACAACGTCTGCTTTCTTTTTTGTCTACCATTCTCCACGCCAAAAATGAAATTCAAATTTTCTGCTAATGTGGCTGTCATAAAGAACTACAAATGCCATGATGACGAGACTGCCGAATCGAGGTCAACTATCTAATGTTAGCTAAATGTAGGAATGAATAAATTGTCTAAATGTCTTTAAATTGACAATTCTCTGAGTTGACACAAATCCTGTTAGCAAAGGTGTCAGCTAGAGATGACGTGCAGAAGCTTGCAGGGGTATTTAGTTTTGCATGATGTCTACTTTGATCCTAAGTAGCATTTTCAAATCTGAGAGAAAATAGAGTGATGGGGACAGCAGATAGGTGACTTTTATCGAAAAAGTCACCTTGTCCAAGAGACACAGCCCTTATTTTAAGTGTTTTTGAAATTCCCTATGGGAAAAATGAGTGGTGGAAAAAGGATTGGAAGCATTTCGCTGTTTGACCACTGTGTTTTATTGGTGTCATGACACGTCAATTGTGTTGCTCTGAAGAAAGAAAACTCAATAAGAAATTCTGTTGGCCAGCAAGTGGGAGAGTTTTCACCGGTTGAATTACATTTATTCAGCGCGTGCAAGGGAACCATGCCTGCAAAGCCCGTTATGCACCTGCGTAAGATGAGTCGGAATACCCACTACTGAAAGGTGTGTAGGAAAGGCGTGAGTAGGAAAAGTGTACATTTCCTAAGTCTGAATCTGCCTCCAAGTGAATATGGAATGTGGACATGGAATGTGTCAATCATCCAAGTCCTTCATTCCATCCAGAAGGTATTCCCCGCCCCTCTGGTGGTTTTCATTCACTTCCATGGATCTAAGATGACAAGATCAGGATAACCAAGATCTCTAATTGTAGGCCCTGCTCTATGGCTTTCACCTGTCTAAATATCTCTACAGACTTTAACATGCTATTATCTGTCTAAACCCATCAGGGGAAGAATGTTAAAGTGGAATTATAATGCAGCCTGTACCCAAGAGACAGAGTCCTCTCACCAAGGACACTGCTGACAGGTTAAGTGGAATCTTCCGTTTGAGTGTGACACCATCACTTTCACATGTTTCTTGTTTCACATGATTCATCGTCCATCTCTCATTCTGATGTACGTGCTGTAGTCAACCACTCTTATACCCCATAGGAAGGACAGCGCTGGCAGCCTTTAGTTTAAGTGGGCCACTGGTGCTTTCACATGCTCACTGTAGATCCATCTTCCTATTTCTAATGTAGTTGATAATCATCCTCACGCACGAAGGACCAAATTACATATAACTATATGTCAGAATATCGGACATGTACCGGACAATGTTCAATGTCACTACGTTGACGTAATGGGGACCATGTTGCAAGGACAGACCAGAGAGTTCTGAATGACCCCATCTACAGTACGCAAGACGTCATCAGCAGTAAGCTTTACATAGGAATATAGTTCAGAGTCTCTGAGTGCTGAGGGGAACGGGGGTAGTGACGTGGACATGGACTGAAATGACTAGGTAACATTTTAACTTCGGGATCGGTGTCCCTTCCACGGGACGGTTGAGCTAACGTGGCTAAAGCGATTAGCATGAGGTTGTAAGTAACAAGAAAATCTCCAAGGACATAGACATGTCTGATATTGGCAGAAAGCTTAAATTCTTGTTAATCTAAATGCACTGTTCAATTTACATGAGCTATTATAGTGAAAGAATACTATGCTATTGTTTGATGAGAGTTCACAATTTTGAGCATGAAAAGTTATTCATAAACAAATTGGGCGCATTTGGGCAGACTTGAAAGCAAATTTTGAACAGAAATGCAAGGGTTCATTGGATCAGTCTAAAACGTTTCACATACACTGTTGCCATCTAGTGGCCAAAATCTAAACTGCACCTGGGCTGGAATAATACATTTTGGCCTTTCTCTTGCATTTCAAAGATGATGGTACAAAAAAATACAAAGGAACGGTTGTTTTTTTCTTTGTATTATCTTTTACCAGATCTATTGTGTTATATTCTCCTACATTCCTTTTACATTTTCACAAAATTCAAAGAGTTTCATTTCAAATGGTATCAAGAATATGCATATCCTTGCTTCTGGGCCTGAGCTATAGGTGGTTAGATTTGGGTATGTCATTTTAGGCAAAAATAAAAAAAAGGGGTGGATCCTCAAGAGGAGGCATTTTGATGGAAATGATTACGGTAGAGAGAAAGCAGGGAAGAACACTTACTGTACTGTTTTTGAAGAAAAGCTGTTGCGTTTACATTGAAGATGTCTGTCTGTAATATCGGGGTATATAATGTTTGGGTTCAGTATAAGAAGTGACCTGACATTGAAGATGTCTGTCTGTGTAACGCCCTGGCCATAGAGAGGGGTTTTTTGTTCTTTATTTTGGTTAGGCCAGGGTGTTACATTGGGTGTGCGTTCTATGTTCTTTTTCTAGGTTTTTGTATTTCTTTGTTTTGGGCCGTGTGTGGCTCCCAATCAGGCACAGCTGTAGTTCGTTGTTGTTGATTGGGAGCATGTTTTTCCTTTGGCTTTTGTGGGTAATTGTTTCTGTTAATGTTTGCACCTGACAGGACTGTTGGCTGTCAGTTTTCTTGTTTTTTGTATAGTGTTCACGTTGTTCTATTAAAACACAAATGATGAACACATCCTCCGCTGCGTATTGGTCCACCTTTTCTGACGATGACTTCTCTGTTTCATCTGACGACGAAGACAGCCGTTACAGAATTACCCACCAACAACGGACCAAGCAGCGGAGGAAGGAGAAGCACCAGGAGAAGAGCGTTCAGGATTCGTGGACTTGGGAGGAAATCCTGGACGGGAAAGGTCCATGGGCTCAAGCTGGGGAGGAAAGGGAAAGGGAGCGCAGCAGACACGAGAGGCAGCCCCCCCCAAAAAAATTGGGGGGGCACACGGGGAGATTGGCGGAGTCAGGCGGTAGACCTGAGCCAACTCCCCGTGCTTACCGGAAGCAGCGTGGTACTGGTAAGACACCGTGTTATGCTATGGAGCGCACGGTGTCCCCAGTGCGCGTGCATAGCCCGGTGCGCTACATACCAGCCCCCCGCAAGTGCCATGCGAGTGCAGGCATCGAGCCAGGGCGGATGGTGCCAGCTCAGCGCGTCTGGTCTCCAGTGCGCCTCCTCGGTCCAGGTTATCCTGCGCCGGCGTTGCGTACTGTGTCTCCAGAGCGCTGGGAGGGTCCAGTTCGCCCAATGCCTGCTCTCCGCCCGTGCCGGGCCAAAGTGGGCATTCAGCCTGGAGTAAGCATGTCGAGCGTACATACCACAACTCCAGTGCTCCCCCACAGCCTGGTTTATCCTGTGCCTCCTCCTCGGTCCAGGCCTCCAGTGGGTCTCCCCATCCTGGTCCATCCTGTGCCTCCTCCTAGGTCCAGGCCACCAGTGGGTCTCCCCATCCTGGTCCGTCCTGTGCCTCCTCCTAGGTCCAGGCCACCAGTGGGTCTCCCCATCCTGGTCCGTCCTGTGCCTCCTCCTAGGTCCAGGCCACCTGTGGGTCTCCCCATCCTGGTCAGTCCTGTGCCACCTCCCAGGACTAGGCCTCCAGTGGGTCTCGCCAGTCCGGAGCCGCCAGAGCTGCCTGCCAGTCCGGAGCCGCCAGAGCTGCCCGCCAGTCCGGAGCCGCCAGAGCTGCCTGCCAGTCAGGAGCCGCCAGAGCCGCCCGCCTGTCTGGAGCCGCCAGAGCTGCCCACCTGTCCGGAGCCGCCAGAGCCACCCGCCTGTCCGGAGCCGCCAGAGCCGCCCGCCTGTCCGGAGACGCCAGAGCCGCCCGCCTGTCCAGAGCAGTCAGAGCCGCCCACCAGCCCGGTGAGTCCTGTGCCTAACATGTCTCCTCAGCCTGGTGAATCCTGGGTCAGTGCCGCCGGAGCCGCCAGGGACGCCCGCCAGCCAGGCACAGCCAGAGACGCCCGCCAGCCGGGCGCAGCCATCACCGCCCACCAGCCGGGCGCAGCCATCACCGCCCGCCAGCCGGGCGCAACCAAGGTCGCCCGCCAGCCGGGCGCAGCCATCGCCGCCCAAGCGGTCCGCCGCCAGCCGGGCGCAACCGGTCGCCCGCCACCGGCGCAGCATCCAGCCGGGCGCAGCCATCGCACGATGGGCGGCCAGGTCGCCAAGGGCGACGCCTGGCCACGTCCCGCACCTGAGCCGCCGCCGTAGGAAGGCCCACCCGGACCCTCCCCTTCAGTGTCAGGTTTTGCGGCCGGCGTCCGCACCTTGGGGGGGGGGGGACTGTAACGCCCTGGCCATAGAGAGGGGTTTTTTGTTCTTTATTTTTGGTTATGCCAAGGTGTTACATTGGGTGGGCGTTCTATGTTCTTTTTCTAGGTTTTTCTGTAATTCTTTGTTTTGGGCCTTGTGTGGCTCCCAATCAGGCACAGCTGTAGTTCGTTGTTGTTGATTGGGAGTCACACATAAGGAGCATGTTTTTCCTTTGGGTTTTGTGGGTAATTGTTTCTGTTAGTGTTTGCACCTGACAGGACTGTTGGCTGTCAGTTTTCTTGTTTTTTGTATAGTGTTCACGTTGTTCTATTAAAACACGAATGATGAACACATCCTCCGCTGCGTATTGGTCCACCTTTTCTGACGATGAGTTCTCTGTTTCATCTGACGACGAAGACAGCCGTTACAGTCTGTAATATCGGGGTATATAATGTTTGGGGTCAGTATAAGAAGTGACCATACATTGAAGATGTCTGTCTGTAATATCGGGGTGTATAATGTTTGGTTCAGTATAAGAAGTGACCTGACATTGAAGATGTCTGTCTGTAATATCGGGGTGCATAATGTTTGGGTTCAAGAGAAGAAGTGACCTTACATTGAAGATGTCTGTCTGTAATATCGGGGTATATAATGTTTGGGTTCAGGAGAAGAAGCGGATTTTCATTGAAGATGTTTATAGTATACTGTACTTATCTGAAGAAACAGTTTGACTATCATTGAAGATGTTTATAGTATACTGTACTTATCTGAAGAAACAGTTTGACTGTCATTGAAGATGTTTATAGTATACTGCACTTATCTGAAGAAACAGTTTGACTGTCATTGAAGATGTTTATAGTATACACTACTTATCTGAAGAAACAGTTTGACTTACATTGAAGGGGATTTTTTTTGTACCAAAAGACACCATCTCTGTGCTTGGCAATTTGATGGAGAGGAGGAGTTTAAGTGTGCATCCCAAATGGCACCCTATTCCCTGTATAGTGCACTACTTTTTACCAGTGCCTATGGGGATGTGATGATGGAGAGCTTGTAATCAATGTTTATTTCAACGTCAGCAGACTGAGAGAGCCAGAGTTCATCTGTAGAGTCCTGCTCTGTGAGCATTCCAGACTTCAGTGTGTAATAGTGTGTAATCTGAAAGGCTGACTAGATTAGACCCAACAGTCACATTAATCCTCACAGCGGGTTGTTAAGTGAGAGCAGAATTACAGTTGTTAACATACTGAGCCTAATCAAAATAAACCATCACATTAATTCAGTGTAACGGGAGATCGCTGTGACAATCGCTGGTTAGAGATTTGCATTGTATTCTAAAACCACCTTCATTGGCAGAATGTCATTGAAAGCCTGTGTTCCAAATGGTACCTTATTCCTTTATAGTTGACTACTTTTGAGGGGCACTGTGAAGGGAATACGGTGCCATTTGGGACACAGACTCAGTGTGCCGGGAGATTACCGTGACCACCGCTGGTTATGGGTTGTGGGTAAATCACATTCTGTCTGCCCCTACAGACAGCATGCAGACATGGCGTGAGCATGGTGTTAGCAGCGCCAAGGTTGTGGGTTGTGGGTAAATCACATTCTGTCTGCCCCTACAGACAGCATGCAGACATGGCGTGAGCATGGTGTTAGCAGCGCCAAGGTTGTGGGTTCATTTCCTGCATTGGGTGAAATACACTAGAAATGTATGCACTCTCTGTACTGTAGGACGTTTTGGTTACTACTGTTTCCATTCCTGTTCTGTTTTGTTCTGTCCTGTCCTCTCCTGTCCTATCCTGTCCTATCCTATCCTGTTTTTACCTGTTTTGTCCTGTCCTGTCCTGTCCTATCCTGTCCTGTTTTGACCTGTTCTGTCCTGCTATTCTGTTCTGTCCTGTCCTGTTCTGTCCTATCCTGTCTTGTTCTGTCCTATCCTGTTCTGTTCTATTCTGTTCTGTCCTGTCCTGTCCTATCCTGTCTTGTTCTGCCCTGTCCTGTTCTGTCCTATCCTGTCCTGTTATTCTGTTCTGTCCTGTTCTGTCCTGTCTTGTTCTGTCCTGTTCTATTCTGTCCTATCCCTGTTCTGTCCTATCCTGTCCTGTTATTCTGTTCTGTCCTGTTCTGTCCTGTCTTGTTCTGTCCTGTTCTATTCTGTCCTATCCTATCCTGTCCTGTTGTGTCCTGCCTGCCTGCCGCTCTGCCTGATCCAGTTTTATACTGGTCTCTTCAGAGCAAGGTGATAGCTGATGACTTTATTTCTGTCGTCTAAAGCAGTACCTTGCGTCCCTAATGGCACCCTATTCCCTATAAAGTGGACTATATTTTGATCAGGGCCGGTAGGGAATACGGAGCCATTTTGGGACTCAGATAATGATGTGAGGGAACTGTACTGTTCAACCTTCATTCATGAACTAGATCTGCATTCCTACACTATCACTATGCTTCTCAGGATTATTAGATTTACTGTATTTTCACACATTATCCTTTCTCTTAGTAAATCCCTGTTCTATTGCATTATGCAAATATTAAAAGGTCAGGTAATGTGTCTTTGATAGAGGAACTGTATACAAGTACATTATTTATTATTTGCAAACGTCAAATGTTGAAGTGTTTAGGCATTAACTTCAAAATCATAAGGTTAGGCATTAACTCCTAATGGTTAAGATAAGGGTTAAGGTTTCGGATAGGCTTAAAACAAAAGTCTCAAAAACAACTTCATACTTGCAACCTTTGGAATCAGAGGCATATGCTTATGCCCATCCACAAAGCCCTAGCAAAACCGAAACCTACTTGAAGTTAACAGCGTTCACTGTTGCCCCTATTGGCCTGTTTCCACGTCATCTCCCGACGTCCTCAGACATGGATGGACGTTAAGTACTGACTTGTATCACGGGTGACCTGGCAGGTGAAGTGAGTGGTTGTGATGTCTCGTGGTGTGGTTATAAGTACCGTCTCGTGATCAGAAGAGCAGCACTACAGTATAAATAGACTGTGTGTGTTACTCGGTTGTGTGTGTGTGTGTGTGTGTGTGTGTGTGTGTGACTTGGTTTTGTGTGTGTGTGTGTGAGATTCAGTTGTGTGTGTGTGTGTGTGTGTGTGTGTCTCTGTGCTGCTGTCGTGCTCGAAACTGCCTGCTATCAGGAGACGTCAGGGGAAGCTGGTTCAACTGTACACCAGCAGTACAGTACACTTCCCAGCTCTGTTCTGGTCCGCTCTCTAGTGTCAGCTGGCCACCAGGGGAATGTTCAATGGGACTCACACACCCAGATACACTATCACAGTCCTAGAACACTGAATGACAACGATACGCACACATTCACATTGACTCAAATGCATGCACATACACACGCATGCACATACACACGCATGCACATACACACGCTGTTACAGTCTAGTGGCCAAGACACTAAAAGGGCTTTAGTTTTTGTTATACACTACATATACAAAAGTATGTGGACACCCCTTCAAATTAGTGGATTCGGCTATTTCAACCACACCTGTTGTTGACAAGTGTACAAAATCAAGCACACAGCCATGCAATCTCTATAGACAAACATTGGCAGTAGAATGGCCTTACTGAAGAGCTCAGTGGCTTTCAATGGGGCACCATCATAGGATGCCACATTTCCAAAAAGTCAGTACCGTCAAATTTCTGCCCTGCTAGAGCTTCCCCAGTCAACTGTAAGTGCTGTTATTGTGAAGTGGAAATGTCTAGGAGCAACAATCGCAAAGTGGTAGGCCACACAAGCTCTCAGAACAGGAAGGAAGGCCGTATCGAGTAAAAATTGTCTGTCCTCGGTTGCAACTCTCACTGCCGAGTTCCAAACTGCCTCTGGAAGCAACGTCGGCACAATAACTGTTCATCGGGAGCTTCATGAAATGGGTTTACATGGCCGAGCAGCTGCACACAAGCCTAAGATCACCATGTACAATGCCAAGCGTTGGCTGGAGTGGTGTAAAGCTCGCCGACATTGGACTCTGGAACAGTGGAAGAGCGTTCTCTAGAGTGATGAATCATGCTTCACCATCTGGCAGTCCAACGGACGAATCTGGGTTTGGTGGATGCCAGGAGAACGCTACCTGCTCCAATGCATAGTGCCAACTGTAAAGTTTGGTGGAGGAGGAATAATGGTCTGGGCTGTTTTTCATGGTTCGGGCTAGGCCCCTTAGTTCCAGTGAAGGGAAATCTTAATGCTACAGCATACAATGACATTCTAGATGATTCTGTGCTTCCAACTTTGTGGCAACAGTTTGGGGAAGGCCCTTTCCTGTTTCAGCATGACAATGCCCCCATGCACAAAGTGAGGTCCATACAGAAATGGTTTGTTGAGATCGGTGTTTAAGAACTTGACTGTCCTGCACAGAGCCCTGACCTCAACCTCATCAAACACCTTTGGGATGAATTGGAACGCAGACAGTGAGCCAGTCCTAATCACCCAACATCAATGCCCGACCTCACTAATGCTCTTGTAGCTGAATGGAAGCAAGTCCCCGCAGCAATGTTCCAACATCTAGTGGAAAGCCTTCCCAGAAGAGTGGAGGCTGTTATAGCAGCAAAGTGGGGACCAACTCCGTATTAATGCCCATGATTTTGTCATGAGAAGTTCGACTAGCAGGTGTCTACATACTTTTGGTCATGTAGTGTATGTCTACCCGAGGTATAACAAAACACAATCATGTTTTTTCACATCTCTAATGTCTCCCATTTATGAAATGGATGATTGTGAAAAAATATTTCACTGCAAAAGTGGTTAAATTGATAGATGTGACCCACCCCATAACTTCAAAATGTGCAGAATACTGCTTAGCTGGAGGGGACATTGACAACATAAGCTCATGTTACCCAATATTGCAATTTCAGGTATATTGTTACAAGTAGTCTGTTTTCTGCCCTACGTACACAAACAAACAGTATTAGGATAATCTAGACCTTAAACACAGAAATATCAACTATGAATATTTATGATGTACGTACATTTTTCTTTTTGGTAGCTGATTAATAGACAACTATCCAAGTCAAATGTTCTCTCATTCAGTGCTCTATGTTTCTGTCTGACAACAATATGTACAGTTACACATGTTTTATGATGTTGTGGCTATTGGAATTTAATCTAATGTCCTTGATACTGTAGGCCCTTCACACCACATATTTACATTCTGGATTCTGACACACACATTTCAAATTATATACAGTCTGTTCACATCACATATTTACATTCTGGATTTCGACACACACACTCTAAATGATATACAGTCTGTTCACATCACATATTTACATTCTGGATTCTGACACACACATTTCAAATTATATACAGTCTGTTCACACCACATATTTACATTCTGGATTCTGACACACACATTTCAAATTATATACAGTCTGTTCACACCACATATTTACATTCTGGATTCTGACACACACACTAAATGATATACAGTCTGTTCACACCACATATTTACATTCTGGATTCTGACACACACTCTAAATGATATACAGTCTGTTCACATCACATATTTACATTCTGGATTGTGACACACACTCTAAATGATATACAGTCTGTTCACATCACATATTTACATTCTGGATTCTGACACACACACTCTAACATATGTTCTCTGGATTGTTGATTGGATTCGTTCTGTTAATTCTTGATTTATTGTTTAAATATATATGTCTTGTGTACTTGTATTGTATTTGCGAGACATTATACTGAACTGTTGGAGCTAGTACACCTGCTAATCTGTTGGAGCTAGTAGACCTGCTAATCTGTTGGAGCTAGTACACCTGCTAATCTGTTGGAGCTAGTAGACCTTCTAATCTGTTGGAGCTAGTACACCTGCTAATCTGTTGGAGCTAGTACACCTTCTAATCTTTTGGAGCTAGTAGACCTGCTAATCTGTTGGAGCTAGTACACCTTCTAATCTGATGGAGCTAGTACACCTTCTAATCTGTTGGAGCTAGTACACCTTCTAATCTGTTGGAGCTAGTACACCTGCTAATCTGTTGGAGCTAGTACACCTGCTAATCTGTTGGAGCTAGTAGACCTGCTAATCTGTTGGAGCTAGTAGACCTGCTAATCTGTTGGAGCTAGTACACCTTCTAATCTGTTGGAGCTAGTACACCTTCTAATCTGATGGAGCTAGTACACCTTCTAATCTGTTGGAGCTAGTAGACCTGCTAATCTGTTGGAGCTAGTAGACCTGCTAATCTGTTGGAGTTAGTAGACCTGCTAATCTGTTGGAGCTAGTACACCTTCTAATCTGATGGAGCTAGTACACCTTCTAATCTGTTGGAGCTAGTACACCTGCTAATCTGATGGAGCTAGTACACCTTCTAATCTGTTGGAGCTAGTAGACCTGCTAATCTGTTGGAGCTAGTAGACCTGCTAATCTGTTGGAGCTAGTAGACCTGCTAATCTGTTGGAGCTAGTACACCTTCTAATCTGTTGGAGCTAGTAGACCTGCTAATCTGTTGGAGCTAGTAGACCTTCTAATCTGATGGAGCTAGTACACCTTCTAATCTGTTGGAGCTAGTAGACCTTCTAATCTGTTGGAGCTAGTACACCTGCTAATCTGTTGGAGCTAGTAGACCTGCTAATCTGTTGGAGCTAGTACACCTGCTAATCTGTTGGAACTAGTACACCTTCTAATCTGTTGGAGCTAGTACACCTTCTAATCTGATGGAGCTAGTACACCTTCTAATCTGTTGGAGCTAGTAGACCTGCTAATCTGTTGGAGCTAGTAGACCTGCTAATCTGTTGGAGCTAGTACACCCTCTAATCTGTTGGAGCTAGTAGACCTGCTAATCTGTTGGAGCTAGTAGACCTTCTAATCTGTTGGAGCTAGTAGACCAGCTAATCTGTTGGAGCTAGTACACCTTCTAATCTGATGGAGCTAGTACACCTTCTAATCTGTTGGAGCTAGTACACCTTCTAATCTGTTGGAGCTAGTACACCTGCTAATCTGTTGGTGCTAGTACACCTAATCTGTTGGAGCTAGTACACCTGCAAATGTGTGAACATGACCAGTAAACTTTGATTTTATTTAATAAAGATAGATACACCATGAGAACTAGAGGCCATTCAACAGCCAGAATACCACCTGGAAATTTCTGGCACGTTTTGCCCTCATATGTACCTGTTCTGCTAACACCCATGGCTGGCCAGCCCATGTGACACCTGAACTGGACTTGGATTTGAAAAATTAGCTTTCATGCTGTGGTGACTCATGCATTTGTCTGGGAAACTGATCAGTAAGCCCAGCATCCCTATAAGGATAAAATGGCATCCATGGCAAACAAGAGGCCCAATAGGATGGTGAAACTTAAACAGAGATGCTGTATTTGATGGTGTATGGTGGCTGGGGATTGACTGGGAGACAGTGGCCTTTGTGCACCATACTTGACCAGCTCCACCTCCTCAACAACCCTTTGACTGTCCATCAAAGCCCAGGGATCATCTTCAAATGTAAATGTGTGTGGAGCTGTTCTACATCCCTCACAGCCAACACTTCATAGTTATAGTCTATGAGCTACACTAAGTAACCTATAGCTAACCTGAGGTCAGGTTAGATCATCTCCTGCTGGGCCTGCCCCAGACCATAATCACAGCCAACACTTCATAGTTGTAGTCTATGAGCTACACTAAGTAACCTCTAGCTAACCTGAGGTCAGCCTCCTCATCTCCTGCTGGGCCTGCCCCAGACCATAATCACAGCCAACTACCCACAGTAAATATCCTCCCTTCCAAAAGAATATAAAGAAATATGCAAGACGTGACCTGCAGGACCTGTTGCCACATTCAACATTAAAAACTCCAACCACAGGTCAGTTAGGTGTTCGATAGACCTAAGAGCAGGTCTGTTTGTGACAGACGTTCAGACTCTCCTTCACAACCAGACAACCAGCCATTCAGTCAGCCTGAAATAACATTCCAGTCAATGGGGTCTCATTGGCATGCAAGCTGCATCTACTCAGTGCCTGCACCCAACTGCTGTGGAAATGGAAACTGATCACCACACAGCCCTGATTACACTGCCAGTCATACAGGAAGGATGCTGCCCTGTCGCTGCAGCTTATCCAGAACGACCAGTTAGCTGTGCAACATGGTCAGGCCCCAGAACTACAACCACTACTGGTTACTGGTCAGGTCCCAGAACTACATCCACTACTGGTTACTGGTCAGGACTCAGAACTACATCCACTACTGGTTACTGGTCAGGTCCCAGAACTACATCCACTACTGGTTACTGGTCAGGACTCAGAACTACAACCACTACTGGTTACTGGTCAGGTCCCAGAACTACATCCACTACTGGTTACTGGTCAGGCCCCAGAACTACACCCACTACTGGTTACTGGTCAGGACTCAGAACTACATCCACTACTGGTTACTGGTCAGGCCCCAGAACTACATCCACTACTGGTTACTGGTCAGGTCCCAGAACTACATCCACTACTGGTTACTGGTCAGGACCCAGAACTACATCCACTACTGGTTACTGGTCAGGTCCCAGAACTACATCCACTACTGGTTACTGGTCAGGCCCCAGAACTACATCCACTACTGGTTACTGGTCAGGCCCCAGAACTACATCCACTACTGGTTACTGGTCAGGACTCAGAACTACATCCACTACTGGTTACTGTCAGGACTCAGAACTACATCCACTACTGGTTAGTGGTCAGGACTCAGAACTACATCCACTACTGGTTACTGGTCAGGACTCAGAACTACATCCACTACTGGTTACTGGTCAGGACTCAGAACTACATCCACTACTGGTTACTGGTCAGGTCCCAGAACTACATCCACTACTGGTTACTGGTCAGGTCCCAGAACTACATCCACTACTGGTTACTGGTCAGGCCCCAGAACTACATCCACTACTGGTTACTGGTCAGGTCCCAGAACTACATCCACTACTGGTTACTGGTCAGGTCCCAGAACTACATCCACTACTGGTTACTGGTCAGGTCCCAGAACTACATCCACTACTGGTTACTGTCAGGACTCAGAACTACATCCACTACTGGTTACTGGTCAGGCCCCAGAACTACATCCACTACTGGCTACTGGTCAGGCCCCAGAACTACATCCACTACTGGTTACTGGTCAGGTCCCAGAACTACATCCACTACTGGTTACTGTCAGGACTCAGAACTACATCCACTACTGGCTACTGGTCAGGCCCCAGAACTACATCCACTACTGGTTACTGGTCAGGTCCCAGAACTACAACCACTACTGGTTACTGGTCAGGCCCCAGAACTACAACCACTACTGGCTACTGGTCAGGTCCCAGAACTACATCCACTACTGGCTACTGGTCAGGACTCAGACCTACATCCACTACTGGTTACTGGTCAGGCCCCAGAACTACATCCACTACTGGCTACTGGTCAGGTCCCAGAACTACATCCACTACTGGTTACTGGTCAGGTCCCAGAACTACATCCACTACTGGCTACTGGTCAGGACCCAGAACTACATCCACTACTGGCTACTGGTCATGTCCCAGAACTACATCCACTACTGGTTACTGGTCAGGCCCCAGAACTACATCCACTACTGGTTACTGGTCAGGCCCCAGAACTACATCCACTACTGGTTACTGGTCAGGACTCAGAACTACATCCACTACTGGTTACTTGTCAGGCCCCAGAACTACATCCACTACTGGTTACTGGTCAGGACTCAGAACTACATCCACTACTGGCTACTGGTCAGGTCCCAGAACT
This sequence comes from Salmo salar, assembly GCF_905237065.1. NCBI lineage: Eukaryota > Metazoa > Chordata > Actinopteri > Salmoniformes > Salmonidae > Salmo > Salmo salar. Next base: position 14,615,320 of record NC_059446.1, on the reverse strand, counting down.
ACAACCACTACTGGTTACTGGTCAGGCCCCAGAACTACACCCACTACTGGTTACTGGTCAGGCCCCAGAACTACATCCACTACTGGTTACTGGTCAGGCCCCAGAACTACATCCACTACTGGTTACTGGTCAGGCCCCAGAACTACATCCACTACTGGTTACTGGTCAGGCCCCAGAACTACATCCACTACTGGTTACTGGTCAGGACTCAGAACTACATCCACTACTGGTTACTGTCAGGACCCAGAACTACAACCACTACTGGTTACTGGTCAGGCCCCAGAACTACATCCACTACTGGTTACTGGTCATGTCCCAGAACTACATCCACTACTGGTTACTGGTCAGGCCCCAGAACTACATCCACTACTGGTTACTGGTCAGGACTCAGAACTACATCCACTACTGGTTACTGGTCAGGACCCAGAACTACATCCACTACTGGTTACTGGTCAGGCCCCAGAACTACATCCACTACTGGTTACTGGTCAGGACTCAGAACTACAACCACTACTGGTTACTGGTCAGGACTCAGAACTAAATCCACTACTGGTTACTGGTCAGGTCCCAGAACTACATCCACTACTGGTTACTGGTCAGGACTCAGAACTACATCCACTACTGGCTACTGGTCAGGTCCCAGAACTACAACCACTACTGGTTACTGGTCAGGCCCCAGAACTACACCCACTACTGGTTACTGGTCAGGCCCCAGAACTACATCCACTACTGGTTACTGGTCGGGCCCCAGAACTACATCCACTACTGGTTACTGGTCAGGTCCCAGAACTACATCCACTACTGGTTACTGGTCAGGTCCCAGAACTACATCCACTACTGGTTACTGGTCAGGCCCCAGAACTACATCCACTACTGGTTACTGGTCAGGCCCCAGAACTACATCCACTACTGGTTACTGGTCAGGACTCAGAACTACATCCACTACTGGTTACTGGTCTTGCCCCAGAACTACATCCACTACTGGTTACTGGTCAGGACTCAGAACTACATCCACTACTGGTTACTGGTCAGGTCCCAGAACTACATCCACTACTGGTTACTGGTCAGGTCCCAGAACTACATCCACTACTGGCTACTGGTCAGGTCCCAGAACTACATCCACTACTGGTTACTTGTCAGGCCCCAGAACTACATCCACTACTGGTTACTGGTCAGGACTCAGAACTACATCCACTACTGGCTACTGGTCAGGTCCCAGAACTACATCCACTACTGGTTACTGGTCAGGACTCAGAACTACATTCACTACTGGTTACTGGTCATGCCCCAGAACTACATCCACTACTGGTTACTGGTCAGGTCCCAGAACTACATCCACTACTGGTTACTGGTCAGGCCCCAGAACTACATCCACTACTGGTTACTGGTCAGGCCCCAGAACTACATCCACTACTGGTTACTGGTCAGGACTCAGAACTACATCCACTACTGGTTACTGTCAGGACCCAGAACTACAACCACTACTGGTTACTGGTCAGGCCCCAGAACTACATCCACTACTGGTTACTGGTCAGGTCCCAGAACTACATCCACTACTGGTTACTGGTCAGGCCCCAGAACTACATCCACTACTGGTTACTGGTCAGGACTCAGAACTACATCCACTACTGGTTACTGGTCAGGACCCAGAACTACATCCACTACTGGTTACTGGTCAGACCGCAGAACTACATCCACTACTGGTTACTGGTCAGGACTCAGAACTACAACCACTACTGGTTACTGGTCAGGACTCAGAACTACATCCACTACTGGTTACTGGTCAGGTCCCAGAACTACATCCACTACTGGTTACTGGTCAGGCCCTAGAACTACATCCACTACTGGTTACTGGTCAGGCCCCAGAACTACATCCACTACTGGTTACTGGTCAGGCCCCAGAACTACATCCACTACTGGTTACTGGTCAGGCCCCAGAACTACATCCACTACTGGTTACTGGTCAGGCCCCAGAACTACATCCACTACTGGTTACTGGTCAGGTCCCAGAACTACATCCACTACTGGTTACTGGTCAGGTCCCAGAACTACATCCACTACTGGTTACTGGTCAGGCCCCAGAACTACATCCACTACTGGTTACTGGTCAGGACTCAGATCTACATCCACTACTGGCTACTGGTCAGGTCCCAGAACTACAACCACTACTGGTTACTGGTCAGGCCCCAGAACTACACCCACTACTGGTTACTGGTCAGGCCCCAGAACTACATCCACTACTGGTTACTGGTCAGGCCCCAGAACTACATCCACTACTGGTTACTGGTCAGGTCCCAGAACTACATCCACTACTGGTTACTGGTCAGGTCCCAGAACTACATCCACTACTGGTTACTGGTCAGGCCCCAGAACTACATCCACTACTGGTTACTGGTCAGGCCCCAGAACTACATCCACTACTGGTTACTGGTCAGGACTCAGAACTACATCCACTACTGGTTACTGGTCAGGCCCCAGAACTACATCCACTACTGGTTACTGGTCAGGACCCAGAACTACATCCACTACTGGCTACTGGTCAGGTCCCAGAACTACATCCACTACTGGTTACTGGTCAGGTCCCAGAACTACATCCACTACTGGCTACTGGTCAGGTCCCAGAACTACATCCACTACTGGTTACTGGTCAGGTCCCAGAACTACACCCACTACTGGTTACTGGTCAGGTCCCAGAACTACATCCACTACTGGTTACTGGTCAGGCCCCAGAACTACATCCACTACTGGTTACTGGTCAGGCCCCAGAACTACATCCACTACTGGTTACTGGTCAGGCCCCAGAACTACATCCACTACTGGTTACTGGTCAGGTCCCAGAACTACATCCACTACTGGTTACTGGTCAGGACTCAGAACTACATCCACTACTGGTTACTGGTCAGGACCCAGAACTACACCCACTACTGGCTACTGGTCAGGACTCAGAACTACATCCACTACTGGTTACTGGTCAGGTCCCAGAACTACATCCACTACTGGTTACTGGTCAGGCCCCAGAACTACACCCACTACTGGTTACTGGTCAGGTCCCAGAACTACATCCACTACTGGCTACTGGTCAGGCCCCAGAACTACAACCACCACTGGCTACTTTCTCTCCTCACCCTGTTAGGACACACTCAAGTCCTGGTCACCTCAAATATGTTGAATCAACCTCACACACTTAGTGCCAGTGTGGAAAAGAGGGGAAAGGTTAGAGCTGTACATATACACTACTAGACTGTCTGACTTTTGTATGACAGGTTTCTTTCCTGTAACTTACACTTCTGTGTGTTTGTGTCGTGAAAAACATGAACACACAATGAAAAGCTAGTTGGCTTCAGCTATTCAAGCACAACAGAGGCATGGCAGTGCCACTCATAGTCCTAGTTATATCAATGACTGTATGAAACCCTTTTAAAGACAGAATAACACAATACAACATAAACCAGGACAGTTTATATGCAGGAGAATAGTGTAATTATGTTGGCCATATTGGATTCAGAATAAAATGTATTCACAGCAAAACAGTTTTTATGGGCATTAATGTTGTACACAATTTAAAAAAAAATGTATTCACAGCAAACAGTTTTTATGGGCATTAATGTTGTACACAATTCAGAAAAAAATGCTTCTCATCTACAAAGTTTATATTTACACGTGATTTTACTTCCATTTGATTGTATAATGGCAGCCATATTGGACTTTGGACGCCATATTGGATTTGAGACAAAATCCAGGGTGGCACCAAAGATAATCTGTGGAGGCCCCCTGACTAAATTACATGAGTAGGGGTACCTTGGACCCCAAAAACTGTAATCCGATGTCTGAGCCCACTTGTTTTCCTTAGAGCTGATTACAATAGCAACAACATCAAAAGACAGGTGTAACTGTATGTATTGTTGTCTAGCAGGATCATACAGCACTGAATGAAAGAACATTTGACTTGGAGAGTTGTCTGCTAATCAGCTACAAAAATAGAAGAACTCTCCGTTAGGGGTCTACTGCCCTAGTGGCCTTGTTGAAAACAACACTGGCAGCGCTGTTCATGCAGCCTGGCTGGAGACAGGAGAGGAGATGAGAGAAGAGGATAGGAACTCTCCGTTAGGGGTCCACTGCTACGTTAGCGGCACATGGATAAAATCGCTGCGGAAACCAAGACATGCAAAAATAACTAATTACTAATTACTAATAAACAGCTATTGATTTAGAACCACGGAGAGATACAGTAAGTCGGAAAGAAAACAGGAGTTGCATCTACTATTCCAGCACCATTTCAACTTCAATATTTCAACATCATTAAGTCATCTATGCTTAGTCTGCTGCAGTGACAACTAAAATATACCAAAAACGATTTAGCTCAATCAACGTAAGCTAAATGTCACGCCTACTCCTGCTGCCCCTCTCCGGCGCTTGACATCGCCGGTCTACTAACCACCAGCCCTGGTAACTATTATTACACACACCTGCTTCCCATCATTACGCACACCTGGTTGTCATTTACTCCATGGTTACTCCCACTTTATTTAGTGCTCAGTTGACAGCAGTTTTTAGGTAGCATTGATTTCTCTCACGTTCTGTACATCCAATTTACTAACGCCTGAAGGTACCACGTTCATCTGTACAAACAATAGTACACCATGGGAGTATAAACACCATGGGACCACACAGTTGTCATACCACTCAGGAAGGAGACGCGTTCTGTGTCCTAGAGATGAACGTACTTTGGTGCGAAAAGTGCAAATCAATCCCAGAACATCAGCAAAGGACCATGTGAAGATGCTGGAGGAAACAGGTACAAAAATATCTATATCCACAGTAAAACAAGTCCATTTTCGACATAACCTGAAAGGCTGCTCAGCAAGGAAGAAGCCACTGCTCCAAAACCGCCATAAAAAAGCCAGACTACGGTTTGCAACTGCACATGGCGGCAAAGATTGTACTTTTTGGAGAAATGTCCTCTGGTCTGATGAAACAAAAATAGAACTGTTTGGCCATAATGACCATCATTATGTTTGGAGGAAAAAGGGGGAGGCTTGCAAGCCGAAGAACACCATCCCAACCGTGAAACATGGGGGTGGCAGCATCATGTTGTGGGGGTGCTTTTCTGCAGGAGGGACGGGTGCACTTCACAAAATAGATGGCATCATGAGGGAGGAAAATTATGTGGATATATTGAAGCAAAATCTCAGACATCAGTCAGGAAGTTAAAGCTTGGTCGCAAATGGATCTTCCAAATGGACAATGACCCCAAGCATACTTCCAAAGTTGTGTAAAATGGCTAAGGGCAAGAAAGTCAAGGTATTGGAGTGGCCATCACAAAGCCCTGACCTCATCCTATAGAAAATGTGTGGGCAAAACTGAAAAAGCGTCTAAGGAGGCCTACAAACCTGACTCAGTTACACCAGCTCTGTCAAGAGGAATGGGCCAAACTTCACCTAACTTATTGTGGGAAGCTTGTGGAAGGCTACCTGAAATGTTTACCCAAGTTAAACAATTTAAAGGCAACTTCTGACCCACTGGGAATGAGATAAAAGAAACAAAAGTTGAAATAAATCATTCTCTCTTCTTTTATTCTGACATTTCACATTCTTAAAATAAGTGGTGATCCTGACTGACCTAAGACAGGGAATTTTTACTAGAATTAAATTTCAGGAATTGTGAAAAACTGAGTTTAAATATATTTGGCTAAGGTGTATGTAAACTTCCGACTACACACTGTACCCAATCAATATCTCCCCGGCAAATACTTCCCCTTCCCGTGCCTCAGCGGCCTTGGTCACACAGGTTTCTAAGGGGTCACTGCCAGTACCGGCAGGGGGAGTGGGTCCAGTCACTCCTCCACCAATCTGACTCACAATGTGCACTGGGATATCAGCCGGTCCTGGCTCCATGGACTCAAAGCCAGACCGAGGCCCCTGCAGTGGACGAGTGGTTCCCGTCTGACACCACAGTGAGGCTCCCGTGTTCCATCATGGTGATCGTGCCTGGCTCTCCACCAGGAACCTCCCACTCCGCCTGTCCTGCCGGAATCTGAGCCCCCGGTTTGTGGGGCCCTTGAAAGTCCTACAGACGGTCAATGAGGTGACCTATCGTCTAAAACTCCCCACCATGCCTTCATGTTTCCCTCGTCAGGCTGGTGGTTCCTGGTCCCCCCCCCCCCCACTGCCTTGAGGGGACCCCTGCCTATGCTATTAGATCCCTCCTGGACTCCCGAAGTCGTGGGGTCGGCTCCAGTACCTGGTGGACTGGGAGGGGTAAAGTCCTGAGAAGCGCTCCTGGGTTACAGTGGCGGACATCATGGACCCCAACATCATCCGGGATTTTAATCTCTGCCGGCCCATTCTTGGACCGGCCCGCTCCTCCCCCACCCTCCAGCGCTCAACGCCGCTGGTCTACTAACCACCAGCCCTGGCAACTATTATTATGCACACCTACTTCCCATCATTATGCACACCTGGTCGTCATTTACTCCGTCATTACTTCCACTTTATTTTGCCCTCAGTTAACATCAGTCATTAGGTAGTATTGTTCTATCTTACGTTCTGTACGCTTCTATGTTTCTTCATCGGTATCGTTTCATTATTAAACTCACCTTCTGCACCTGCTTCCTGACTAACAGTGTATATGTGTAAGGTTTGGGTGTCGTGCTGGCGAGGAATCAAATGCAGGAAGCAGCGATACAGGGTAGTGGCTTTAATAAGCACAATGGCTAGAACACAAGCCACCCCAAAACAGCGAAATAGGCCTACACAAAACAAAGTGCCCCAAACACAGGGGACTAAACACTGTTGGCGCAAACACACGCACTAAGGCAAAATACCAGATCAGCGTGTCACCAAGCACAGCATACATAGAAACAATCCCGCACAAAGAGCAGGCGGGCCTACTGGCTAATTTAGCCCTGCTAACAATAACGGAGAGGGGGGAAAACAAAAGGGAATCAGTGGCAGCTAGTAGGCCGGTGACGACGACCGCCGAGCGCCACCCGAGCAGGAGGGGGAGCCACCTTCGGTGGGAGTCGTGACAATATGTTACACTAAATAGTTTGTGGCTGTCAATGGTTCTGAATTGTGTGTGTGTGTGTGTTTGAGTGTGTGTGTGTGCATTCGTGCTAGTAGAAAAAACATGTTGACTCACCCTACTTGTAGAGAAATGTCAATATATTTGGATTTATTACGGATTCCCATTAGCTGCTGCCAAGGCATTAATGTCAGCTCTCTGTGTACTTTATAGGGCCATCAAGCTGCCCTGTTCTGAGCCAATTGTAATTTTCCTAAGTCCTTCTTTGTAGCACCTGACTGCACTCCTGAACAGTAGTCCAGGTGTTACAAAACTAGGGCCTGTAGGACCTGCCTTGTTGATAGTGCTAAGAAGGCAGAGCAGCTCTTTATTGTGGACAGACTTTCTCCCCATCTTAGCTACCGTTGTATCAATATGTTTTGACCATGACAGTTTACAGTCCAAGATTTCTCCAAGCAGTTTAGTCACCTCATCTTGCTCAATTTACACATTATTCATTACGAGATTTAGTTGCGGATTAGAGTTTAGTGAATGATTTGTCCCAAAAACAATGCTTTTAATTTTGGAAAGATTTAGGACTAACATATTCCTTGCCACCCATTCTGAAACTAACTGCAGCTCTTTGTTCATTGTTGCAGTCATTTCAGTTGCTGTAGTAGGTGATGTGTTTAGTGTTGAGTCATCCACTTACATAGACACACTGGCTTTACTCAAAGCTTGAAAAGATTATGGGGCCAAAACAGCTGCCCTGGGGAATTCCTGATTTTAACTGGATTTTGTTGGAGAAGCTTCCGTTAAAAAACACCCTCTGTGTTATGTTAGACAAGTAACTCTTTATCCGCAATATAGCAGAGGGTGTAAAGCCATAACACCTTTTTCCAGCATCAGACTATGATTGATAATGTCAAAAGTCACACTGAAGTCTAAGAAAACAGTCCCCACAATCTTTTTATCAGCAATTTATCTCAGCCAATCATCAGTCATTTGTGTAAGTGCTGTGCTTGTTGAATGTCCTTCCCTATAAGGGTGCTGAAAGTCTGTTGTCAACTTGTTTACTGTAAAATAGCATTGTATCTGATCAAACAACATTTATTCCAGAAGTTTAATAAGGGTTTAGCACTTTTCTGGAATGCTTGATTTTTTTCAATGCTTTACTGGGAAGCTTATCATAAGTAGAGTTGCTCATGTTATTCATATTGAAGCTGAGCTGCACACAGTGAAGACTTCCTATTAGGGCAAACCGCCTCAGTGCTAACAGTGTAACTCTGGTTCATAGGCACACGATTATTGCATACAATAGCTGTAGGATCAACAGAGTTATTAAGGGCAGTTATAGGGACTTGAATTAAGTTACTTACATTGTGTCTGCCAATGCCCCTGGGATAAAGTACATTTGATGCAGCATTATGACAACTCATTGTCCTAATGGTAGGGATTAACTGAGCTGGTCTTGGGTCATTGATAAGTCATTGTCTCAGCGCAGCCTTGAAATGTGAACAGAGTCCAGGAGCCAAGATGATTTGGATGGACTTTGTCATTCCTGTAGAGTATCTTCTGTTTCCAGAAGGTGTCAAAGTTATCTATAAAAGTGATTGCAACAGAGTTACAGTAATCTTTTAGCCAGGTGTGTAATGCCAGTAGCCTGCTGAATCTTTCACACCCGCGGGCCAATGATGGTACCGGACCTGAAATGATTGTCTGCTTTTTGGAATTTCTCAATGCTAGAATCAGTTCTTTAAAATCCATTTTCAGAAGTTCCGAACTAGCCCTCCTGATGTCGTTTGACCCCACATGGAGTACGACAGCGTCAGCTTTCGGCATCTGTCATAGAACAGTCGCAAGCAGCCTTGAAATGTCATGTACTCGTGCTCCTGGGTAGCACAGGTTTTTTGTACTGGAAACCGAGACATTTCTCACCATAGAGCTGCCGATGATGACAGCTGGTGAAACAGCCGAGGAGGTATGGCCGTTCTTTCGCCTCGAGTGGTTTAGAAGACCCCTCAAGGACCAAATGGCAATGGGGCCCGTTGGACCTGAGCCGGCTGTAGTAGCCATCGTGGATGATGAATGGGCCAGTCTCTCAGGCAGCCTCACGGTCTGATGAGGGTGGGAGCTCTGAGGATCTGAACCCTAGGTAGAAGCCACTGGAGAGGGAGACAGAACAGAGGACGAAGGCATAGGTGCCTCCAGATCCAATCTGAAATTGGAAGCCCCTAAGGAAGAAGGCGCCGGAACCTCTGGATCCAGGGCGGCAAAGGCGTTTCTGGTCTGTGTCCGGTCCGGGCTTAACATCTCCAAGGAGGCCCCATGGCCAGCGGATGCTTTCTTCGACTTCCACTTCCCAAGTCATCCAGGATTATCCTACTTGTCACGGTTGTTGTAAGAGACGGACCAAGGCGCAGCCTTTGTTGAGTTACACATATTTATTTAAAGTGAAACTTCTTTAACCAAAACAATAAACAAGCAACACAATGTGACTACGTGGTGACCCAAGCACCAATACAAACAATATCCCACAAACACAGGTGGGAAAAATGGCTACTTAAATATGATCCCCAATTAGAGGCAACGATAACCAGCTGTCTCTAATTGGGAACCATACAAAACACCAACATAGAAATATGGAACTAGAACACCCCCTAGTCACGCCCTGACCTACTACACCATAGAAAACCAAGGGCACTCTATGGTCAGAGCGTGACAGTACCCCCCCAAAGGTGCGGACTCTGGCCGCAAAACCTGAAACCAACTGGGGGGTAGGGTGGGTGACTAGTGTCGGTGGCAGCTCCAGTGCAGGTAATAGCCCCCGCCCAGACCCTGGATCTGGCCCTGGCACCGGGCTGAACACCGTGCCTGGACTGGGCATCGGCGCAGAGGAAGGCTCCGGCCATGGAGCTGGGTTGGCCGCCGTGCCTGGACTGGGCACTGGCGCAGAGGAAGATTCCGGCCCTGGAGCGAGACTGGACGCCATGCCTGGACTGGGCCCCGACGCAGAGGAAGGCTCCTGCCATGGAGCGGGACTGGACACTGTGCCCGGACTGGGCACCGGTGCAGAGGAAGGCTCCGACCTTGGAGCGGGACTGGACACCGTGCCTGGACTCTCCGGGCCGTTGACCATCACTTGAGGCTCCGGGCCGTTGACCGTCACTGGAAGCTCCGGGCCGTTGACCGTCACTGGAAGCTCCGGGCCGTTGACCGTCACTGGAAGCTCCGGGCCGTTGACCGTCAATGGAGGCTCCGGGCCGTTGACCGTCACTGGAGGCTCCGGGCCGTTGACCGTCACTGGAGGCTCCGGGCCGTTGACCGTCACTGGAGGCTCCGGGCCGTTGACCGTAACTGGAGGCTCCGGGCCATTGACCGTCACTGGAGGCTCCGGGCCATTGACCGTCACTTGAGGCTCTGGACCGTTGACCGTAACTGGAAGCTCTGAACTGTGAACCGTCGTTGGAAGCTCCGGACTGTGAACCGTCACTGGAAGCTCCGGACTGTGAACCGTCACTGGAAGTTCTGGACTGTGAACCGTCGCTGGAAGCTCTGGACTGTGAACCATCGCTGGAAGCTCTGGACTGTAAACCATTGCTGGAGGTTCCGTGCTGTAGAGGCGCACTGGAGGCCGAGTGCAGGGAGCTGGCACAGGACGTACCGGACTGGGGAGGCGCACGGGAGGCCTGGTGCGTGGAGCCGGCACAGGTGGCACCGGACTGGTGACACTCACTTCAGGGCGAGTGCGGGGAGCAGGCACAGGACGTACCGGACTGGGGAGGCGCACTGGAGGCGTGCTGCGTGGAGCCGGCACAGGTGGCACCAGACTGGTGACACGCACTTCAGGGCGAGTGCGGGGAGCAGGTATAGGTTGTTGTAAGAGACGGACAAAGGCACAGTGTTTGTTGAGTTCCACATATTTATTTAAAGTGAAACTTCTTTAACCAAAAAAATAAACAAGCAACACAACATGACTACGTGGTGACCCAAGCACCAATACAAACAATATCCCACAAACACAGATGGGAAAAATGGCTACCTAAATATGATCCCCAATTAGAGGCAACGATTACCAGCTGCCTCTAATTGGGAACCATACAAAACACCAACATAGAAATATTGAACTAGAACACCCCCTAGTCACGCCCTGACCTACTACACCATAGAGAACCAAGGGCCCTCTATGGTCAGGGCGTGACACTACTAGCTCCGTTCACCAGGGAAGGGGGAGACCCCTTTGGGGAGGGATCACTGTAGAGTACCGGCCAATCGGCTGTTGAGAGCCAACATGGCAGCAACACTTCCGTCAGTCCAGAGCTGCATCTGGCTACTGCGGTAGAAGAAAAATTGTAAGTACAGTAGGCGGGTGTGGATTAGCCAGTAGCTTGTGTAGGTTCGCTACTTGTTTGCTAAGAATAGCCACTTCACCCCTGTAGTTCTCTGCAAGCAAACAGCTACATTGAAAGTCTGGGCGGTCCATATTGTCCCTGGGATAAAGCAAAGTAAACACAGTTCCAGCTAGCTGGGCTTACATGTCTCTCTACTTGACAGGGACTTCTCAACTGAAGAATTACGGCTATCAAAACTGTCAGGCCAAGGTAAGCCAACACCAAACACATAATTAATTTGAAAGTTTGGAAAATTCACGATGTGAACAATAAATGATGGTGTAGAGTATTGTAACTCAGGCTAGTAAAACACTTAGGGAGCACCTCTCACAGGGTGTGTCCCAAAATTATCTTTCAAGTTGAGGGAATGGTCTACAGTACACGCTTTTATTTTTTGTTGTCTTAGGCTACCTGGCTAAAATGCTTGCTCGCTAGCCTAACTTCCTTTCATGGGCAAAGTTAGCTAGTTAACGTTAGCCTTCTACATCTAGCTACATATTGAACGTCCATCCTCTCAGTCCAGGGACACAATGTATGAATATATGGTTGGATCAGAATCGCTGTTATAATCATTGGTCGAAGGCGCAGGTGACACAACCGTGGTAGGCCTGATCACCAAAAACGACGAGATAGCCAATATGGAGAAGATCAGAGACCTGGCCGTGTGGTGCCAGGACAACAACCTCTCCCTCAACGTGATCAAGACAAAGGAGATGATTGTGGACTACAGGAAAAGGAGGAGCGAGCACGCCCCCATTCTCAACGACGGGGCTGTAGTGGAGAAGGTTGAGAGCTTCAAGTTCCTTGGTGTCCACATCACCAACAAACTAACATGGTCCAAGCACACCAAGACAGTCGTGAAGAGGGCACAACAAAACCTATTCCCAATTCAAGTTTTGCTTTGTGCTTTGTGATAGGAGTGAAGCCAAATCCAAACTGGCTTCCCTTGACAGCTTTTCTTTTGGTGTGCCAGGACCATAAACAGTTGAGCTCACTCAGTTTAGCGCAACGCTGACTGGCTATTATTTCATACTTTTTTTATCAAGGGAGGACAAATGCTTCCATGCTTCACTTGCATTCAATGCTACAGGCGGCAACAATGTCATACTCTTTATGACCAGACAGCATGTAACGGCTGTCTTCTGTAGAAATGGACCAAGGCGCAGCAGGTATGTGAATACTCATCTTTAATTAAAATAAAGGAGTAGAGCATCCACTTAACAATTCAAACAATATATATGACAGGAACAGTTTTGCAGGCACACAACACGCAGTGCAAAAACAACTACCCACAAAACCAAGTGACAAACATACTCCTACATATATGACTCCCAATCAGGAACAACGATCCCCAGCTGTTCCTGATCAGGAGTCACAAGACCAACACAGAACAATCACACACACAAGACTGCCACGTCCTGACCCCAAAACTACAACAACAGCTCCATCTGCTGGTCAGGACGTGACAGTACCCCGGCCTCAAGGTGCAGACCCCGGAATGCACCTAACAACGAAAAAACACCAACAAACAAAATCCCCAACAAAACCCATAAACAATAACCCCTAAACAATAAGGGAGGGAAGGGAGGGTGGCTGCCATCAACGACGGCACTGTGCTACACCCTCCCTCCCCAACCCACCTATCCTGGAGGTGGCTCCGGTGCAGGACGTGGACCCTGCTCCACCCTCGGCGTCGCCCACTTCGGTGGAGCCGATAGCTGCGCCAGGCAGACGGACCCCTCGAGCCGGGCCGGAGGACAGGAGGGCCCCTCGGGCTGGGCCGGGGGACAGGAGGGCCCCTCGGGCTGGGCCGGGGGGCAGGAGGGCCCCTCGGGCTGGGCCGGGGAGCAGGAGGGCCCCTCGGGCTGGGCCGGGGAGCAGGAGGGCCCCTCGGGCTGGGCCGGGGAGCAGGAGGGCCCCTCGGGCTGGGCCGGAGAGCAGGAGGGCCCCTCGGGCTGGGCCGGAGAGCAGGAGGGCCCCTCGGGCTGGGCCGGAAGGCATGCGGGCCCCTCGGGCTGGGCCGGAGGGCATGCGGGCCACTCGGGCTGGGCCGGAGGGCAGGAGGACCACTCGGGCTGGACCGGAGGGCAGGCGGACCACTCGGGCTGGACCGGAGGGCAGGAGGACCACTCGGGCTGGGCCGGAGGGCAGGAGGACCACTCGGGCTGGACCGGAGGGCAGGAGGACCACTCGGGCTGGACCGGAGGGCAGGAGGACCACTCGGGCTGGACCGGAGGGCAGGAGGACCACTCGGGCTGATCCTGACAGGCCGGGCACCCTGGCAGATCAGGGCAGGCGGGCACCTCTGGCAGAACCGGGCAGTCCGGCCACTCTGGCAGAACAGGGCAGTCCGGCCACTCTGGCAGAACAGGGCAGTCCGGCCACTCTGGCAGAACAGGGCAGTCCGGCCACTCTGGCAGAACAGGGCAGTCCGGCCACTCCGGCAGAACAGGGCAGTCCGGCCACTCCGGCAGAACAGGGCAGTCCGGCCACTCCGGCAGAACAGGGCAGTCCGGCCACTCCGGCAGAACAGGGCAGTCCGGCCACTCCGGCAGTTCAGGGCAGTCCGGCCACTCCGGCAGTTCAGGGCAGTCCGGCCACTCCGGCAGTTCAGGGCAGTCCGGCCACTCCGGCAGTTCAGGGCAGTCCGCCACTCCGCAGCAGGCAGTCCGGCCACTCCGGCAGTTCAGGGCAGTCCGGCCACTCCGGCAGTTCAGGGCAGTCCGGCCACTCCGGCAGTTCAGCGCAGTCCGGCCACTCCGGCAGTTCAGCGCAGTCCGGCCACTCCGGCAGTTCAGCGCAGTCCGGCCACTCTGGCAGTTCAGCGCAGTCCGGCCACTCCGGCAGTTCAGCGCAGTCCGGCCACTCCGGCGACTGTTGACTGGCGGGCAGCTCCGACGACTGTTGACTGGCGGGCAGCTCCGACGACTGTTGACTGGCGGGCAGCTCCGACGACTGTTGACTGGCGGGCAGCTCCGACGACTGTTGACTGGCGGGCAGCTCCGACGACTGTTGACTGGCGGGCAGCTCCGACGACTGTTGACTGGCGGGCAGCTCCGACGACTGTTGACTGGCGGGCAACTCTGGTGACTGTTGACTGGCGGGCAGCTCTGGTGACTGTTGACTGGCGGGCAGCTCTGATGACGACTGTTGACTCCTGATGCGTGGGGCAGGTATTGGACGTACCAGCCCGGAGACACGCACCTCCATGCTAGTGTGTCTAGCGGGAAACACCGGACCGAAAGGGCGCACTGGCGGTCTTGAGTGCAGGGTTGGCATCACCCCTTCCGGCTCGATGCTCCCCTTGCCCTGGCACCTGCGGGGCGCTGGTACTGGGCGAAGTGGGCTGTGCGTCCGTATAGGCGAGATGGTGCGCACCTCAGCGTAACATGACGCCCTCCACCTCGTACGCACCTCCCTGTAGTCACGGGTAGCTGGCTTACGGCTCTTCCCTGGCCTGGCCAAACTACCCGTGTGCCCCCCCAAAAAAATCTTGGGGCTGCCTCTCGGGTTCCCTTAGCTCCCTTAACTTGTCCGCCCAGAATTTTCTTTCGTCCTGCCAGGTCCATTCTTCCATTTTCTTCTCCTGTGGCTTCCTCCTCTTCTGCTGCTTGGTCCTTTGGTGGGTAGTTCTGTAACGGCTGTCTTCTGTAGAAATGGACCAAGGCGCAGCAGGTATGTGAATACTCATCTTTAATTAAAATAAAGGAGTAGAGCATCCACTTAACAATTCAAACAATATATATGACAGGAACAGTTTTGCAGGCACACAACACGCAGTGCAAAAACAACTACCCACAAAACCAAGTGACAAACATACTCCTACATATATGACTCCCAATCAGGAACAACGATCCCCAGCTGTTCCTGATCAGGAGTCACAAGACCAACACAGAACAATCACACACACAAGACTGCCACGTCCTGACCCCAAAACTACAACAACAGCTCCATCTGCTGGTCAGGACGTGACACAGCATCAGATAGATGGCCTACACATACAGAGACAGAGCGGCGCTGTTCCACTCTCTATGATGCTTTCTCCAGTGAGATACAATTATGAAATTATGAAAACACAGAGAGACAAAATATAAATCATTTTTTACATTTTTTATTATTTTATTGGTCCATTTTTTGGGAATCCTGGTTTCCCTTGGCATCCATGAATACACGCCACTGCACTGCTTTTGTGGCCCTGTTCATATACAGTGAGGGAAAAAAGTATTTGATCTCCTGCTGATTTTGTACATTTGCCCACTGACAAAGAAATGATCAGTCTATAATTTTAATGGTAGGTTTATTTGAACAGTGAGAGACAGAATAACAACCAAAAAATCCAGAAAAACGCATGTCAAAAATGTTATAAATTGATTTGCATTTTAATGAGGGAAATAAGTATTTGACCCCCTCTCAATCAGAAAGATTTCTGGCTCCCAGTGTCAGGTGCGTTGTAGAAAGTGGACCAAGGCGCAGCAGGTACCGTGCTCATCTTCTTTTATTTATATAAGTGAACACTTAAACATAATAAATCGACGTCAACCAACAGTTCCGTAAGGACACAAGGACTATATGAAAAACAACTACCCACAAAAACCTTTGAAGAAAAAAACCCTACTTAAATATGATCTCTAATCAGAGGCAACGAGATTCAGCTGCCTCCAATTAGAGATCAACCCAAAATACACAGCATAGAAATATAAGAACTAGAATAAACACATAGAAACAGATAACATAGAACATAAACTAAAAACCCCGAAACACACAAAACAAACACCTCCTGCCACGCCCTGACCAAACTACAATAACAAATAACCCCTTTTACTGGTCAGGACGTGACACCCAGGTGTCTTTTATACAGGTAACGAGCCAAGATTAGGAGCACACTCTTAAAGGGAGTGCTCCTAATCTCAGCTTGTTACCTGTATAAAAGACACCTGTCCACAGAAGCAATCAATCAATCAGATTCCAAACTCTCCACCATGGCCAAGACCAACGAGCTCTCCAAGGATGTCAGGAACAAGATTGTAGATCTACACAAGGCTGGAATGGGCTACAAGACAATCGCCAAGTAGCTTGGTGAGAAGGTGACAACAGTTGGTGCGATTATTCGCAAATGGAAGAAACACAAAAGAACTGTCAATCTCCTTCGGCCTGGGGCTCCATGCAAGATCTCACCTCGCGGAGTTGCAATGATCATGAGAACGGTGAGGAATCAGCCCAGAACTACACGGGGGGATCTTGTCAATGATCTCAAGGCAGCTGGGACCATAGTCACCAAGAAAACAATTGGTAACACACTATGCCGTGAAGGACTGAAATCCTGCAGCGCCCGCAAGGTCCCCCTGCTCAAGAAAGCACATATACATGCCCGTCGAAGTTTGCCAATGAACATCTGAATGATTCAGAGGACAACTGGGAGACATGTGTTGTGGTCAGATGAGACCAAAATGGAGCTCTTTGGCATCAACTCAACTCGCCGTGTTTGGAGGAGGAGGAATGCTGCCTATGACCCCAAGAACACCATCCCCACCATCAAACATGGAGGTGGAAACATTATGCTTTGGGGGTGTTTTTCTGCTAAGGGGACAGGACAACTTCACCGCATCAAAGGGACGATGGACGGGGCCATGTACCGTCAAATCTTGGGTAAGTTCCTCCTTCCCTCAGCCAGGACATTGAAAGTGGGTCGTGGATGGGTATTCCAGCATGACAATGACCCAAAACACACGGCCAAGGCAACAAAGGAGTGGCTCAAGAAGAAGCACATTAAGGTCCTGGAGTGGCCTAGCCAGTCTCCAGACACCTTAATCCCATAGAAAATCTGTGGAGGGAGCTGAAGGTTCGAGTTGCCAAACGTCAGCCTCGAAACCGTAATGACTTGAAGAAGATCTGCAAAGAGGAGTGGGACAAAATTGCTCCTGAGATGTGTGCAAACCTGGTGGCCAACTACAAGAAACGTCTCACCTCTGTGATTGCCAACAAGGGTTTTGCCACCAAGTACTAAGTCATGTTTTGCAGAGGGGTCAAATACTTATTTCCCTCATTAAAATGCAAATCATTTTATAACATTTTTGACATGCGTTTTTCTGGATTTTTTTGTGGTTATTCTGTCTCTCACTGTTCAAATAAACCTACCATTAAAATGATAGACTGATCATTTCTTTGTCACTGGGCAAACGTACAAAATCAGCAGGGGATCAAATAGTTTTTCCCTCACTGTACAACACTGGCAGCACTGTTCCTGCAGCTTGGCTGGAGACGGGAAAAAAGAGGAAGCCAGATCAGCATGAGGCTCATACATTAGTAACCACCAGAGAAAGAAAGTAAAAACCGATGAAAGAAAGTTCTTCCTCTCTGAGCGCTACAGGTATGAGCTCCACTGAACAGGGCCATTTCTCAATATGGTTTGGGAAACGTTTGGACCCTCTCTCTGTGACTTGCCCCACAATGCACCCCTGCTAGGACCTCTGTGGCAGCGGGGAACATTAAGGGCTGCCCCTCTGTCTGCCTGTCTTATTGTGCATTCCTGTTGCCTCTAACCTGCTGGCTTCACACTGTGGGGAGCAAGAGCTCGCTGCGGGGGGCGATGATACAATATGTTCCCGCTCTAATAAAAAAAAATTCTCTCTCTCTCTGTCTCTCTCTCTCTCTCTCTCTCTTATTGGCATGGGAAACATATATTTACATTGCCTAAGCAGGTGAAATAGATAATAAACAAAAGTTATTAACAGTAAACATTACACTCACAAATGTTCCAAAGGAATAGAGACATTTCAAATGTCATATTATGCAATATACTGTGTTGTAACAATGTCTCTCTCTCTCTCTCTCTCCCTCTCTCTCTCTCTCTCTCTCTCTCTCTCTCTCAATTCAATTCAATTCAAAGGGCTTTATTGGCATGGGAAACATCTCTCTCTTACTCTCTTTCCTACTCGCCTTTTCCCTCCATAGTGCACGGCTTTTGACAAAGGCCCATAGTAGTAGTGCACTACCTTTGTATATACACTCAGTGGGCCGTTTATTAGGTACACCACCCTGTTCACGAAAATGCTTCGCTCCTACAGACAGAGAGTTGTGTCTCCCTATAGAAAACAGGCAGACGGGCAGACTGTTCGATTGAATGTTAAAATGGGCAAAACGAGTGACCTAATCAACGTTGAGCGTGATGTGATCGTTGGTGCCAGGAGCTTCGTTTCCAGAATCTCAGTAATGGCCGGCCTCCTGGGCTTTTCACGCTCGGCAGTATCTGACATCCAGTCAGCGGCAGTCCTGTGGGCGAAAACATCTCGTTGATGAGAGTGGTCCAAGGACAATGGCAAAAGTCGTGCAAGCTAACAGGCGAGCCACAAACAGGTAAATCATGGTGCAGTACAACAGCGGTGTGCAGAAAGCAACTCGTCGATCCTTGTCACGGACGGGCTATTGCAGCAGACGACCACTCCGGGTTCCACTCCTATCAGCTAAAAACAAGAAGAAGAGGCTCCAGTGGGCACGCCATCACATACACTGGACTGTTGAGGAGTGGAAAAACATTGCCTGGTTTGACGAATCCCAGTTCCTGCTGCGTCATTCTGATGTCAGTGTCAGGTTTTGGCCCCATCCTGCCTGGAGTCAACGGTACAGGCTGGTGGCGGTGGTGTAATGGTTTGGGGAATGTTTTCCTGGCACATGTTACGTCCCTTGATACCAATTGAGCAGCTCTTCCATTCTCCGAATAATTCAGGCTATTCTGGAGGCAAAGGGGGGTCTGACCTGGTACAAGATGGGTGTACCTAATAAACTGACCACTGAGTGTATATAGTGTACTACTTTTGACAAGGGCCATTGGTCAAAAGTACTCAAAGGGTGCTATTTGGAACAGAATCATCTAAACCCACTGTGATCACCCTTCATTCTCTCTCTCTATGACCCCTGTAGTTTGAGTGTTCCTGTAATGGCCGGGCTGGGCTATGTCGGTCAGAGCAAAGCATTCCAGCCGTGTAGATAACGGGTTGATATTGGAGGCCAGCAGCACAGGTCCAGTGGAGCAGCACTCTCTAACTGGCAGCCATGGACAGGACCAGGGCCAGGGTGGTTCTACGCTGGGCTAATTATATCTACAGGGAGGGGGCAATCAGGAGAGGTTATTTCCATCTGTTGAAAGGCTGTGTGTCTGAGTATCCTCTGGGGTTGGAGAGAGGAGGAGCGATAAAAAGAGAGAGACAGGGAGAGAGAGAAAAAGAGAGAGAGAGCGGGAGAGAGAGGGAGGGAGAGGGGGAGAGAGAGAGGCTGCTACTGGCATTTCTTGTTCAATGTGCATCGTGGATCATAGTGGAAAGCACGTTTCACCAGTAACATATCATGAACAGAGGAATGTGTGAATGACGTGTGTAGCATGACAGAGACTGTAGTTGTAGAAATTAGGTGACCTCTATAATAGTTAACCATTAGACATTAGCAGAGTTTAAGACTGTAAGAGATATCCTCTAGAATAGCTAACCATTAGACAGTAGCATAGTTTAAGACTGTAAGAGATATCCTCTATAATAGCTAACCATTAGACAGTAGCAGAGTTTAAGACTGTAAGAGATATCCTCTATAATAGCTAACCATTAGACAGTAACAGAGTTTAAGACTGTAAGAATGTATTTTTCTGGAAGATATACAAAGTGTCACTTTTACTGACCAAACAGAAGTTAGCATTCCTGATATAACACAATATGTCACAGACCTGTTGTAGCCACACTTCTTTTGGCTCAATAAGCGCTATCTCATGTCCCTATGTAGTTCAGACAGTAGGTCATGTCTTAGGGCTTCTCACCAGGTCCCGTACCTCCCCTATCAGCATGGGGTCATATATAGGGTCAGGAAGGGAATGCTGGATTTCCTTTGGGGTGTGTGTCTTTAGCTATTAAAGTGTGTGTGTGTGTGTGTGTGTGTGTGTGTGTGTGTGTGTGTGTGTGTGTGTGTGTGTGTGTGTGTGTGTGTGTGTGTGTGTGTTAGTAAAGACCCACAGCGTCACAGAGAAGGACAGAGAACTAACTCTGGACTAGAGGAAATCTGGTCATTGAAGAGTTGATGAGAAAACAGTCAGGGTGAACAACTGTCCCTCAACCTATCAGATCAGACCATGACCCCCACCTCTCTCAACCTATCAGATCAGACCATGACCCCCACCTCTCTCAACCTATCAGATCAGACCATGACCCCCACCTCTCTCAACCTATCAGATCAGACCATGACCCCCACCTCTCTCAACCTATCAGATCAGACCATGACCCCCACCTCTCTCAACCTATCAGATCAGACCATGACCCCGACATCCCTCAACCTATCAGATCAGACCATGACCCCGACATCCCTCAACCTATCAGATCAGACCATGACCCCGACATCCCTCAACCTATCAGATCAGACCATGACCCCGACATCCCTCAACCTATCAGATCAGACCATGACCTCTACTTCCCTCAACCTATAAGATCAGACCATGACCCCTACTTCCCTCAACCTATCAGATCAGACCATGACCCCTACTTCCCTCAACCTATCAGATCAGACCATGACCCCTACTTCCCTCAACCTATCAGATCAGACCATGACCCCTACTTCCCTCAACCTATCAGATCAGACCATGACCCCGACATCCCTCAACCTATCAGATCAGACCATGACCCCTACTTCCCTCAACCTATCAGATCAGACCATGACCCCCACCTCTCTCAACCTATCAGATCAGACCATGACCCCGACATCCCTCAACCTATCAGATCAGACCATGACCCCGACATCCCTCAACCTATCAGATCAGACCATGACCCCCACCTCTCTCAACCTATCAGATCAGACCATGACCCCGACATCCCTCAACCTATCAGATCAGACCATGACCCCCACCTCTCTCAACCTATCAGATCAGACCATGACCCCCACCTCTCTCAACCTATCAGATCAGACCATGACCCCTACTTCCCTCAACCTATCAGATCAGACCATGACCCCGACATCCCTCAACCTATCAGATCAGACCATGACCCCTACTTCCCTCAACCTATCAGATCAGACCATGACCCCCACCTCTCTCAACCTATCAGATCAGACCATGACCCCGACATCCCTCAACCTATCAGATCAGACCATGACCCCCACCTCTCTCAACCTATCAGATCAGACCATGACCCCGACATCCCTCAACCTATCAGATCAGACCATGACCCCTACTTCCCTCAACCTATCAGATCAGACCATGACCACTACTTCCCTCAACCTATCAGATCAGACCATGACCCCGACATCCCTCAACCTATCAGATCAGACCATGACCCCCACCTCTCTCAACCTATCAGATCAGACCATGACCCCGACATCCCTCAACCTATCAGATCAGACCATGACCCCTACTTCCCTCAACCTATCAGATCAGACCATGACCCCGACATCCCTCAACCTATCAGATCAGACCATGACCTCTACTTCCCTCAACCTATCAGATCAGACCATGACCCCCACCTCCCTCAACCTATCAGATCAGACCATGACCCCTACTTCCCTCAACCTATCAGATCAGACCATGACCCCCACCTCTCTCAACCTATCAGATCAGACCATGACCCCTACTTCCCTCAACCTATCAGATCAGACCATGACCCCGACCTCCCTCAACCTATCAGATCAGACCATGACCCCTACTTCCCTCAACCTATCAGATCAGACCATGACCCCTACTTCCCTCACCCTATAAGATCAGACCATGACCCCTACTTCCCTCAACCTATCAGATCATACCATGACCCCTACTTCCCTCAACATATCAGATCAGACCATGACCCCTACTTCCCTCAACCTATCAGATCAGAGTACAATACAGGACTGGGGAGTGGGCAGGCTTATGTAAAGGGTCAGCAAACACACACACACACACACACACACACACACACACACACACACACACACACACACACACACACACACACACACACACACACACACACACACACACACACACACACACACACACACACACACACACACACACACACACACACACACATAGTGTAACAAACACACACACACACACTCTCTCACACACATCTACTCTAACACACACACGTTCTCTCTCTCACACACACACCTCATTTAACTAATAAGAGCTTTGCATTTTCCTCCTATCAGGGGTCTAGTCCCTAAAGCTCTAAAAGGGAATCCGTAGTGGCAGTAACCTGTTGGCAGTTATAATGGGGCATATCCTGAGGAGTGGCAGGGGAACAATCTGACTTCTATCACGTATATGTTTGGTAACAGGCTGTTTATCTGCTTCCATTGGAATCAAATGGAATCTGGGTTGTCATGTACTCATCTAGGTTGTGTCCCAAAAGACACCCTATTTCTGACATTGTGCCCTATGGGCCCTGGTCAATGGTAGTGCTGTATTTAGAGAATAGGGTGCCATTTAAGACACAGACCTCATTACTAAAGTGAAAGTGAATGTTGTTACCCCAGGTCGAACTGGAACAAAGCAATCACATGTTGGTATCTTTCATCAGGGATACGCTGAGGTCGCCAGGTTTGAGCGTGGCAGTTTGATTGTCATGTAAAGTGACATCTGGAAGGCGTAGATGACAAGTGTGGGTTCTGACACACACCTAGACAGACAGCTTGGCAGATATGTGGAGAACACACCATGTTTACAGTATGTTGTCATGGGAGATATGTCTATCGTTAAACCATAGACACTTAAGTATAATGTACAAGTATGTCATTTGGGAGGTTGGTCAGAGTTCATTCTAAACAACTCATTAGCAACATGCTACTGAAAACAATTCTAAGCCTGGGGGAGATAGAAGCCGTTGTCAGGCAAGTTACCAACTGACATCCACCCAGACGGTGGCCTAGACTTTTACCTGGTCAGAGAAACAGCTACAGGTGACTTACAGAGGAGCTGTTGTAGAGGCTTTATAACTTCAAGGGGGCTACGGTAACATGTGACCCACTTACAGAAAGAGTGAAGGGTTATATTGAGGCGTTATTTAGCATGGTGCCGAGTTATCCCCCGAGCCAGGAGAGGAGGTTATATATATACACACACACACACACACAAACACACTGCGAAAGCCATGATGTTCACTATGTGTGTGAAGTGTGCAGTTGAAGAACTGGCTTCACACCGTCAATCTGCCTTCACCACGCACGCACGCACACACACACACACACACACACACACACACACACACACACACACACACACACACACACACGCACACACGCACACACACACATAGTGTGACACTAATATATGTTTAAATTTAAAATGGAACTCATCATACTTTACTTCGTGTGTGTGTGTGTGTCTGTGTGTGTGTGTGTGTGGACGTGCGTACGTGCGTGTGTGTGTCTGTGTGTGTGTGTGCGCACATGAATGCATTCATGCACATGTGTGTGTGTCTAAGTAAGTCACACTCCAACCCAATGCAACAGGAACCAACAGGTTCAAGTATTGTGTAATAACATGTAACTGGATAGAAACAGTCTAAGAAACTAATGAGGTGGATGTGAACTCAAATATGGTACGAAGTGTATTACTTTATCATAGACTGAGAGACTGAGAGACTGAGAGACGGAGAGACTGAGAGACTCAGAGAATAAGAGACTGAGAGACAGACAAAGACTGAGAGACTGAGACAGAGAAACTGAGAGACAGACTGAGAGACAGAGACACTGAGAGACTGAGAGACTGTTAGACTGAGACAGAGAGACAGAGAGACAGAGACACTGTTAGACTGAGAGACAGAGAGACAGAGAGACTGAGAGACTGAGAGACTGAGAGACAGAGAGACAGAGAGACTGTTAGACTGAGACAGAAAGACTGAGAGACTGAGACTGATAGACAAAGAGACAGAGAGACAAAGAGACAGAGAGACAGAGAGACTGAGAGACTGAGAGACAGAGAGAGTGAGAGATAGAGACTGAGAGACTAAGACAGAGACTGAGAAACAGAGAGACACAGAGACAGAGAGACTGACAGACAAAGAGACTGAGCGACTGAGAGACAGAGAGACTGTTAGACTGAGACAGAGAGACAGAGAGACTGAGAGACTGAGAGACAGAGAGAGTGAGAGATAGAGACTGAGAGACTAAGACAGAGACTGAGAAACAGAGAGACACAGAGACAGAGAGACTGACAGACAAAGAGACTGAGCGACTGAGAGACAGAGAGACTGTTAGACTGAGACAGAGAGACAGAGAGACAGAGAGACTGAGAGACTGAGACTGATAGACAAAGAGACAGAGAGACAGAGAGACAGAGAGACAGAGAGACTGTTAGACTGAGACAGAGAGACAGAGAGACAGAGAGACAGAGACTGACAGACAAAGAGACTGAGCGACTGAGAGACAGAGAGACTGTTAGACTGAGACAGAGAGACAGAGAGAGAGAGACTGAGAGACTGAGACTGATAGACAAAGCGACAGAGAGACAGAGAGACTGAGAGACTGAGACAGAGAGACAGAGAGACAGAGAGATAGACAGAGAGACAGAGAGACAGAGAGACAGAGAGACAGAGAGACTGAGAGACAGAGAGACAGAGAGACTGAGAGACTGAGAGACAGAGAGACAGAGAGACAGAGAGACAGAGAGACAGAGAGACAGAGAGACAGAGAGACAGAGAGACAGAGAGACAGAGAGACAGAGAGACAGAGAGACAGAGACAGAGAGACTGAGACAGAGAGACTGAGAGACAGAGAGACTGAGAGACTGAGACAGAGAGACTCAGGGAATAAGAGACTGAGAGCCAGACTAAGACTGAGAGACTGAGACAGAGAAACTGAGACACAGACTGAGACTGAGAGACAGAGACACTGAGAGACTGAGAGACTGTAAGACTGAGACAGAGAGACTGAGAGACTGAGAGACAGAGAGAGTGAGAGACTGAGACTGATAGACAAAGAGACAGAGAGACAGAGAGACAGAGAGACAGAGAGACTGTTAGACTGAGACAGAGAGACAGAGAGACAGAGAGACAGAGACTGACAGACAAAGAGACTGAGCGACAGAGAGACAGAGAGACAGAGAGACTGTTAGACTGAGACAGAGAGACAGAGAGACAGAGAGACAGAGACTGACAGACAAAGAGACTGAGCGACTGAGAGACAGAGAGACTGTTAGACTGAGACAGAGAGACAGAGAGAGAGAGACTGAGAGACTGAGACTGATAGACAAAGAGACAGAGAGACAGAGAGACTGAGAGACTGAGACTGATAGACAAAGAGACAGAGAGACAGAGAGACAGAGAGACAGAGAGACAGAGAGACTGTTAGACTGAGACAGAGAGACAGAGAGACAGAGAGACAGAGAGACAGAGAGACAGAGAGACTGTTAGACTGAGACAGAGAGACAGAGAGACAGGGAGACAGAGAGACAGAGAGACTGTTAGACTGAGACAGAGAGACATAGAGACTGTTAGACTGAGACAGAGAGACAGAGAGACAGAGAGACAGACTGAGACTGAGAGACAGAGACACTGATAGACAGTTAGACTGAGACAGAGAGACAGACAGAGAGACAGAGAGACAGAGAGACTGTTAGACTGAGACAGAGAGACAGAGAGACAGAGAGACTGTTAGACTGAGACAGAGAGACAGATAGACTGTTAGATTGAGAGACAGTGAGACAGAGAGACTGAGACAGATAGACAGAGAGACAGAGAGACAGAGAGACTGAGAGACTGGGAGACTGAGAGACTGAGAGACTGAGAGAGAGACTGAGAGACTGAGAGACAGAGAGACTGTTAGACTGAGACATAGAGACAGAGAGACAGAGAGACTGTTAGACTGAGACAGAGAGACAGAGAGAAAGAGAGACTGCTAGACTGAGACAGAGAGACAGAGAGACAGAGAGACAGAGAGACTGTTAGACTGAGACAGAGAGACTGTTAGACTGAGACAGAGAGACAGAGAGACTGAGACAGAGAGACTGAGACACTGAGAGACAGAGAGACAGAGAGACTGGGAGACTGGGAGACAGAGAGACAGAGAGACAGAGAGACAGAGAGACTGAGAGACTGAGAGACTGAGAGACTGGGAGACTGGGAGATTGGGAGACTGAGAGACTGAGAGACTGAGACAGATAGACAGAGAGACTGAGACAGATAGACAGAGAGACTGAGACAGAGACAGAGACTGAGAGACAGAGACTGAGAGACAGAGACTGAGAGACAGAGACTGAGAGTGAGAGACTGAGAGAAAGAGAGACAGAGACTGAGAGACAGACACTGAGAGACTGAGAGACTGTTAGACTGAGACAGAGAGACTGTTAGACTGAGACAGAGAGACAGAGACACTGTTAGACAGAGAGACAGAGACTGAGAGACAGAGAGACAGAGAGATTGAGCTACTGAGAGACTGAGCGACTGAGAGACAGAGAGACAGAGAGACTGTTAGACTGAGACAGAAAGACTGAGAGACTGAGACTGATAGACAAAGAGACAGAGAGACAAAGAGACAGAGAGACTGAGAGACTGA